>NC_091287.1:449888506-450189339 GCF_032444005.1 Ranitomeya imitator | reverse complement strand
GAAAAGACACAGGATTGAGAATCTCAGAAATCCTATACGGACCAATAAAACGAGGTTTAAATTTAGGAGAGGAAACCTTCATAGGAATATGACGAGAAGATAACCAAACCAGATCCCCAACACGAAGTCGGGGACCCACACGGCGTCTGCGATTAGCGAAAAGTTGAGCCTTCTCCTGGGACAAGGCCAAATTGTCCACTACCTGAGTCCAGATCTGCTGCAACCTGTCCACCACAGAATCCACACCAGGACAGTCCGAAGACTCAACCTGTCCTGAAGAGAAACGAGGATGGAACCCAGAATTGCAGAAAAATGGAGAGACCAAGGTAGCCGAGCTGGCCCGATTATTAAGGGCGAACTCAGCCAACGGCAAAAAGGACACCCAATCATCCTGGTCTGCAGAAACAAAACATCTCAGATATGTCTCCAAGGTCTGATTGGTTCGTTTGGTCTGGCCATTAGTCTGAGGATGGAAAGCCGAGGAAAAAGACAGGTCAATGCCCATCCTGCCACAAAAGGCTCGCCAAAACCTCGAAACAAACTGGGAACCTCTGTCAGAAACAATATTCTCAGGAATGCCATGCAAACGAACCACATGCTGGAAGAACAAAGGCACCAAATCAGAGGAGGAAGGCAATTTAGACAAGGGTACCAGATGGACCATTTTAGAAAAGCGATCACAGACCACCCAAATGACTGACATCTTTTGAGAAACGGGAAGGTCAGAAATGAAATCCATCGAAATATGTGTCCAAGGCCTCTTTGGGACCGGCAAGGGCAAAAGCAACCCACTGGCACGTGAGCAGCAGGGCTTAGCCCTAGCACAAATCCCACAGGACTGCACAAAAGTACGTACATCCCGTGACAGAGATGGCCACCAGAAGGATCTAGCCACTAACTCTCTGGTACCAAAGATTCCTGGATGACCAGCCAACACCGAACAATGAAGTTCAGAGATAACTTTAGTAGTCCACCTATCAGGGACGAACAGTTTCTCCGCCGGACAACGATCCGGTTTATTCGCCTGAAATTTTTGCAACACTCGCCACAAATCAGGGGAGATGGCAGACACAATGACTCCTTCCTTGAGGATACTCGCCGGCTCAGATGAACCCGGAGAGTCGGGCACAAAACTCCTAGACAGAGCATCCGCCTTCACATTTTTAGAGCCCGGAAGGTACGAAATCACAAAATCGAAGCGGGCAAAAAATAACGACCAACGGGCCTGTCTAGGATTCAAGCGCTTGGCAGACTCGAGATAAGTAAGGTTCTTATGATCAGTCAATACCACCACGCGATGCTTAGCTCCTTCAAGCCAATGACGCCATTCCTCGAATGCCCACTTCATGGCCAGCAACTCTCGGTTGCCCACATCATAATTACGCTCAGCAGCCGAAAACTTCCTGGAAAAGAAAGCACATGGTTTCAACACTGAGCAACCAGAACCTCTCTGTGACAAAACCGCCCCTGCTCCAATCTCAGAAGCATCAACCTCGACCTGGAACGGAAGAGAAACATCTGGTTGACACAACACAGGGGCAGAACAAAAACGATGCTTCAACTCCTGAAAAGCTTCCACAGCAGCAGAAGACCAATTAACCAAATCAGCACCCTTCTTGGTCAAATCGGTCAATGGTTTGGCAATGCTAGAAAAATTACAGATGAAGCGACGATAAAAATTAGCAAAGCCCAGGAATTTTTGCAGACTTTTCAGAGATGTCGGCTGAGTCCAATCCTGGATGGCTTGGACCTTAACCGGATCCATCTCGATAGTAGAAGGGGAAAAGATGAACCCCAAAAATGAAACTTTCTGCACACCGAAGAGACACTTTGATCCCTTCACAAACAAAGAATTAGCACGCAGGACCTGGAAAACCATTCTGACCTGCTTCACATGAGAGTCCCAATCATCTGAGAAGATCAAAATGTCATCCAAGTAAACAATCAGGAATTTATCCAGATACTCACGGAAGATGTCATGCATAAAAGACTGAAACACAGATGGAGCATTGGCAAGTCCGAACGGCATCACTAGATACTCAAAATGACCCTCGGGCGTATTAAATGCAGTTTTCCATTCATCTCCTTGCCTGATTCTCACCAGATTATACGCACCACGAAGATCTATCTTAGTGAACCAACTAGCCCCCTTAATCCGAGCAAACAAGTCAGATAACAATGGCAAGGGATACTGAAATTTAACAGTGATCTTATTAAGAAGGCGGTAATCAATACATGGTCTCAGCGAACCATCCTTCTTGGCTACAAAGAAGAACCCTGCTCCCAGTGGTGATGACGATGGGCGAATATGTCCCTTCTCCAGGGATTCCTTCACATAACTGCGCATAGCGGCGTGTTCAGGCACGGATAAATAAAATAATCGACCTTTAGGGAATTTACTACCAGGAATCAAATTGATAGCACAATCACAATCTCTATGCGGAGATAGGGCATCGGACTTGGGCTCTTCAAATACATCCTGATAATCAGACAAGAACTCTGGGACCTCAGAAGGAGTGGATGACGAAATAGACAAAAATGGAACATCACCATGTACCCCCTGACAACCCCAGCTGGATACCGACATAGAGTTCCAATCCAATACTGGATTATAGGTTTGCAGCCATGGCAACCCCAACACGACCACATCATGCAGATTATGTAGCACCAGAAAGCGAATAACTTCCTTATGTGCAGGAGCCATGCACATGGTCAGCTGGGTCCAGTACTGAGGTTTATTCTTGGCCAAAGGTGTAGCATCAATTCCTCTCAACGGAATAGGACACCGCAAAGGCTCCAAGAAAAACCCACAACGTTTAGCATAATCCAAATCCATCAGATTCAGGGCAGCGCCTGAATCCACAAACGCCATGACAGAATACGATGACAAAGAGCATATCAAGGTAATGGACAGAAGGAATTTGGATTGTACAGTACCAATGACGGCAGACCTATCGAACCGCTTAGTGCGCTTAGGACAATCAGAAATAGCATGAGTGGAATCACCACAGTAGAAACACAGACCATTCAGACGTCTGTGTTCTTGCCGTTCAACTCTGGTCATAGTCCTATCGCACTGCATAGGCTCAGGTTTAATCTTAGACAATACCGCCAAATGGTGCACAGATTTATGCTCGCGCAAGCGTCGACCGATCTGAATGGCCAAAGACATAGACTCATTCAAACCAGCAGGCATAGGAAAACCCACCATGACATCCTTAAGAGCCTCAGAGAGACCCTTTCTGAACAAAGCTGCCAGCGCAGATTCATTCCACAGAGTGAGTACAGACCACTTCCTAAATTTCTGACAATATACTTCTATATCATCCTGACCCTGGCACAAAGCCAGCAAATTTTTCTCAGCCTGATCCACTGAATTAGGCTCATCGTAAAGCAATCCGAGCGCCAGGAAAAACGCATTAACATTACTCAATGCAGGGTCTCCTGGCGCAAGAGAAAATGCCCAGTCCTGAGGGTCGCCGCGCAAAAAAGAAATAATAATCAAAACCTGTTGAATAGGATTACCAGAAGAATGAGGTTTCAAGGCCAGAAATAGCTTACAATTATTTTTGAAATTAAGAAACTTAGTTCTATCACCAAAAAACAAATCAGGAATAGGAATTCTTGGTTCTAACATAGATTTCTGATCAATAGTATCTTGAATCCTTTGTACATTTGTAACGAGATTATCCATTGAAGAGCACAGACCCTGAATATCCATGTCCACACCTGTGTCCTGAAACACCCAAATGTCTAGGGGAAAAAAAAGACTGAACACAGAGCTGAGAAAAAAAAATGATGTCAGAACTTCTTTTTTCCCTCTATTGAGAATCATTAGGATGGCTCCTTGTACTGTTATGTAGGCAATCCAGTGACACAGTGTGCCAGCAATCAGAGCACATACAGTGATTTGATAATAACCCAAAAACAATAGAACGAGCTCTGAGACGTGGAATCTCTGTAGACCGCAATACCTGAACCTATCCTAAACACAACTAAAGGCAGCTGTGGATTGCGCCTGTCACTACCTATGCAACTCGGCACAGCCTGAGGAGCTGACTAGCCTGAAGATAGAAAAACAAGCCTGACTTGCCTCAGAGAAATACCCCAAAGGAAAAGGCAGCCCCCCACATATAATGACTGTCAGCAAGATGAAAAGACAAACGTAGGGATGAAATAGATTCAGCAAAGTGAGGCCCGATATTCTAGATAGAGCGAGGATAGCAAAGAGAACTTTGCAGTCTACAAAAAACCCTAAAGCAAAAAACCACGCAAAGGGGGCAAAAAGACCCACCGTGCCGAACTAACGGCACGGCGGTACACCCTTTGCGTCTCAGAGCTTCCAGCAAAAACGAATAGACAAGCTGGACAGAAAAAGTAGCAACAAAAGCAAAGAAACACTTATCTAAGCAGAGCAGCAGGCCACAGGAAAGATCCAGAAGCTCAGGTCCAACACTGGAACATTGACAAGGAGCAAGGAAGACAGAATCAGGTGGAGTTAAATAACAAAGCAGCCAATGAGCTCACCAGAACACCTGAGGGAGGAAGCTCAGAAGCTGCAGTACCACTTGTGACCACAGGAGTGAATTCAGCCACAGAATTCACAACAGGTCCCTGCACGTCCCTGGTTCTCCGGGCGCTGACAGCTTCTTCCTGTATTGAGCGGTCATATGGTACCGCTCATTACAGTAATGAATATGGACCCGACTCCACTCCAATAGGGGTGGAGCCGCATATTCATCAGCGCAGGCAGGGGCAGACACTGACAGCTTGGGGTCCCTGTGCAAGAAATGTGTCTGGGCCCCCCTCCTTTTATGGCGACAAAGTTATATATATATCTCCCCACTCACATACATGTATATGTATTACGTACATATATTACATATTATGTATATTGCCGTCCCTTATTATACAGTTCCCTCTCGTTATGTACAGTACTGTCCCTTACATATTGGATTTTATAGAATTTTTTTTATTACAAACTGTCCTGTCTTGTTAGATGTATAATGCAATGATGGCTGATGGAGCACGGGAAAGCTTCTTTTCTAATGGAGGAGCTGATGGACTAGTCGCTGGTCATTGGCTCCTCTATCAGCAGTCATTTTATATCTAAAAAGAGAGGAGACTATGCAATAAAAGAGGGCACTGTGAATAACAAAATTAACAAGAATACACTATGTAAGAGACAACACTGTACATAGCAGAGGAAGCTATATAATAATGAACGGCACCATATATAACTAGAGAGGATGGTACGTAATAAGGGACGGTGTTATACATAATACAAGAGGAAACTATGTAACTAAGGATGGTGTTATCCAGAATTAGTGAGTACACTATATACTAAGGAACTGTGTTATACATAATAAGTACGTACACTATATACTAAGGGACTGTGTTAGACATAATAAGCAATAATAATGTCTTCCTCCCCCTCCCCCTGTTCCTAAGTTCATTATAAGTCCCCCTTCCTCCCATCTCAATGCCCCACACCATTCATTGTCCTCAGCCCGCATCCTGTTATTGTCCTCTCCTGCACCCCATCATTGCCCAAGCCACCACCTCCATCATTTCCTCCTCCACCATTATTGCCCTTTTCACCACCACCATCATTGCCTTCTTCTCCACCACTTCTATCATTGTCTTTTCCACTACCACCATCTTTGCCTTCTCCCCCACTCCCATCATTGCCCTTTCCACCACCTCCATCATTTCCTCCTCCCCCACCATCCCCACCATTGCCCTTTCCACCACCACCATCCTTGCCCATTCAACCACCTCCATCATTTCCTCCCTCTCCACCCCCATTATTGCCCTGTCGACCAAGTCCATCATTTCTTCCTCCCCCACCATCCCCATCCTTGCCCATTCCACCACTTCCATCATTTCCTCATCCCCATCATTGCCCTCTGCTCCACGTACACAGCACCATTCACCTCTCTGCACATTCCCCCTCAGCACTACACATGCACGCAAACACACATACATACAACAAAATACGCACACAGCACCTCTCACCTGTCCGCATGCTTTCCCGCAGCTGAAGCATTATCGTCGGTAGCTTCCTATCTGGCACAGCCAGCCGCTGAATGATTATGTCACCCAGCAGCGCTGCTGTGTGCGTGAGATGAAGCGCATGCAGGAAGCAGGACAGATCCCTGCAGCTCCGCTCCGTTTCTATTTTCTCTTGTAGACAGCGTAGCTGCAGGGATCTCTCCCTGCCCGCCACACATAAGGGCAATCTGGCCAGGGGCCCCCCGGAGCCTTGGGGCCAGATAAACAGGCTAGATTGCCCTCATTATTAGCCACCCTGCGTTTTTTTTTTATTTTCCAGAATGACCTTTTTGATAGGAAATCCGCAAAAAATCCGGAAAAAGATAGAGCATGTCCGGATTTTTTGCGGTATGCGTTTTTTTGCGGAAAAAACGCTAACATCTGCATAAGAAATGCAGAATGCATTCTAAAAGATAGGATGCATAATGTTAGCGTTTTTTTACCGGATTTATAGCGTTTTTATGGTGAAATTCCGCAAAAAAAAACGCTAAAAATCCTGACGTGTGCACATACCCTAAAAGTTTCAAATATATTTATGTTGTTTTCATCGATAAGTTCTGCTATCTTTTTAAGTAATTCAGCTGCACTTAGTCAACACAATTTAGTACACGAGTGATAGTAATGACGCAGCTGTTGGTTTATCATTTATATAAGGTTTTTGCTTCATTTAACAGATGTGCTCCCGATGATTCATATTTAATGTAGTCTCTGTGTCCATATGTAACACTTATTTTAGCTGGAAAGCATCAGACTGAATATACGTTGGGAGATGCGGATTAAGGATCGAGGCTCTTAGAGTCATGTACGCATGGAAAATGTCACGCAAGTGCGGGAATTCCTTATTGAGTTGACTGCGTGTTCGCTTTTTGCTATTAAGTTCAGTGAGCCAAAGTAGAATTGATCAAGCTCAACAAAAAGAAACAATAGTCTAAAAATACAGCAGCCTCACAAGTAAAATAACTGTCCCCGTTTTTGAGGCTGTGTGCACATGTGCAGGATTTCTTGCAGAAATCGCGTTTTTACCGCGTTTTTGGTGCGTTTTTTTTTTTTGCGGATTTTTCCGGAGGTTCCCAATGCAATAATATAGTGGGAAATCCGCAAAAAATCCGCAAAATTAATGAACATGCTGCGTTTTTTACCGCAAGCATGTGCACAAAAATTGCGGAATGCATTCTAAATGATGGGATGCATAATGTATGCGTTTTTGTTTTTTTTTTCGTTTTTTTATTGCGAAAAAAACGCGAAAAATCTGCAACGTGTGCACACAGCCGAGTGGTAATTGACTTGTTCACTGTGCAAGTAGCCCATGTGTTCCTGTTTCCATAATTGTTCTCTTGTGTCTACAAGACTGGGGAGTTCCACCACTCCTCTTGGGCTATCTGCACAAAAGCTGTTCTACCCTGTATGCACACATGGATTTTTCCTCTCTGAACCCTGTTCA
Organism: Ranitomeya imitator; assembly: GCF_032444005.1. NCBI lineage: Eukaryota > Metazoa > Chordata > Amphibia > Anura > Dendrobatidae > Ranitomeya > Ranitomeya imitator. The sequence continues at coordinate 450,181,844 of NC_091287.1, read as the reverse complement.
CACAGGTTATATACAGATGATCAGGTTTTTAAATACATCAGATAGGGATTGCATACATTAGTTAGGACTGCTCTGATAAGGGTATACCGTGAAGATTGGTAGAGCAGCTTAGTATACATTTTTTGCAAAAAACGTATCAACCAAATACCCTGTTTTTTACATCTTTTACTAGCACTTGCGGATTACTGCAACATTTTTTCAAACTGAGTGTTTTTGGTTTTACTATTCTCTTTTGTGTCTTCAGGTTTCTTGGTGGTGTGTGAACATGATCATACAGACTTGTTCACTGTGCAAGTAGCCCATGTGTTCCTGTTTCCATAATTGTTCTCTTGTGTCTACAAGACTGGGGAGTTCCACCACTCCTCTTGGGCTATCTGCACAAAAGCTGTTCTACCCTGTATGCACACATGGATTTTTCCTCTCTGAACCCTGTTCACACAGGTTATATACAGATGATCAGGTTTTTAAATACATCAGATAGGGATTGCATACATTAGTTAGGACTGCTCTGATAAGGGTATACCGTGAAGATTGGTAGAGCAGTGTTTTTGGTTTTACTATTCTCTTTTGTGTCTTCGAGTGGTAATTGAGCCTGCGTAAAAGTATTTCTGATGAGAAGAAATAGACATCAAATCCTAAAGAAGTTTTAGTAAGATGGAATGTAGACCACTCTGTCCACAAAAAACACAGACTATAAGGGTATGTTTCCACGTTCAGGAAACAAAAACGCCGCGTCCAGATGTTACAGCATAGTGGAGGGGATTTCATGAAATCCCGTCTCCACTATGCATTAAAAGACGCATGCGGCATACCCGCGGAAATGGACATGCGGCGCATCTTTTAAGAACACAGCATGTCCTTACATTGCAGAAACAACGCAAGGACAACGCAGGTGACCTGCCAGTGACCTCTGGTGCAGATTTGGTCAGGATTTTACCTGCATAAAATCCTGACCAAATCCTGATGCAATCCTGACCGTGGACACATACCCTAAGGCTGCCGTCACACTAGCAGTATTTGGTCAGTATTTTACATCAGTATTTGTAAGCCAGAACCAGGAGTGGGTGATAAATGCAGAAGTGGTGCATATGTATCTATTATACTTTTCCTCTATTTGTTCCACTCCTGGTTTTGGCTTACACATACTAATGTAAAATACTGACCAAATACTGCGAGTGTGACAGCATCCTAAGGGTTACATGTCCTAGCTATAAAAACACAAACAGAACCCCTACATGACCCACAGATGTCTGAATGAGCCCTTAAATTGTTTTTCTCTTGATAATAAGAAGTGCTTAAAGTCTCAAAGTATACCAGGATCAATCAGTCTTTGAAAGGAGTCTCCTAGTTACATAAATCCCTAGACATTGGAAGTAGTTGAGTACTTGCCAATATCTATAAGCTGTGTGGCTTTTGACCATCATAGTAATATTCATGTCCCATATATATTATTAGAACCTGCCATCTCCTATGATATTAAAAATTAACAACCGTTTACCTCCCCAACATGTCTCACCAAACTGATGTCACCATCTTTGTAGCCTTATTCCCCTGATGACGCCAGTTTGGGAGTCTAAGGATGTGTGCACACGGTGCATTTTTGCTGCGTTTTTTTCTGCGCGAAAATGGGCAAAAAAATGCTATAGAATCCTTATGCCAGCTAAATCAATGAGAATCCTGAAGTGCTGTGCAGCTGATGAGCTCCGGTGATCTCACAGCACCTCTGTTGCGTGAGAACTTTCTCATACAACAAAGGTGCTGTAAGTGAGATCACCGGGACTCACTCAGCTGATGAATACTAGTGAACTCTCCTAGCAACCCAATGCTACACACTGCAGGATTGATTACCTTCTGTGTCAGTGTGTAGCCCTTGAGAGCAGTCACTAATGTCAAAGTCATCAGGTTCGTCGTGGGACATTATGGATTATTATATTCTCGGCAGACAAGGGAGGAATATTGTTTATTATTTTAATACATTTACAGGAGACGTTGGCTTGGGGTGATTATGTGTTCGGTGAGTATGGTTTAATTTAGATTCAATAAAGGAGTCTGTCATTATTTCAAATAATGGACTTTATTCTGGGTGTGCTTTTTTTTAAATATGACTATGGGGTTAGTAATGGGGACACCTCTCCATTACTAACTTCTGGGCTTGATGTCATCTGCCAATACAAAGCTGACATCAACCCCCCAACCATTACCCCACTTGCCATCGCTACAGGGCAAGTGGGAAGAGCGAAGCCAAGTGTCAGATTTGGCTTATCTTATAGATGCGCCATTTTATGGAGGCTGAGAGATAATGTTTTTAGTCTGGGAAGGGGCCAATATCCATGGCCCCTTCCTAGGTAATTAATATCAGCCTGCAGCTGTCTGCCTAGCCATTGCTGGTTATATTTTATAGGGGGACCCTGCATCAGTTTTTTTTTCTGGGTCCCTCTGTAAACTAACCAGTAAAGGCTAAGCAAACAGATGTGAGCTGATATTAAAGCCTGAGAATATTAACATCAGCCGTCAACTTTCCCTCTGCTGGTTGTAAATATTATGCGGGAGCCCGCAGAATTTTTTTTCTTTTTTTGCAAAAATGAACAGTTGCTGTTTGGTTACAACTATATGGGTTAATGCTCCTACATAGGCTGGTGACTGGGTGTGCGTTTATTTAACTCTACTTACTGGTTTAGCTTCATTACTAAACCTAGGGCTTGAGTTCCCTCATCCCTAATCTCTATTTATCAGTGTAATCTGTCTGAGGGGTCACAGCCTGCAATAAAGATCAAGGATTCAAAATTATTTCACTGACATCAAATAAGTCTGTGGCTCAATAACTTTATCTCCTGCCTACAATGATAGAGCCCCTGGAAGACTCAGAAAAAAAGAGTAAATAATATTTTTGTAATTGTTTTTCACTATTTCTATTAGTTTTATAGCAAGAAAAAAACAAAAAAGATATGACTTTTTCTTCACATGTAAAGATGCATAGAAATACAATGTACAGTTGAAACCAGAAGTTTGCATACAGTATATAAAAAGAAACATATGCATGTTTTTCTATATATCTGACATGAAATCAGAATAAACCATTCCCGTTTGAGGTCAATTAGGATTACCATAATTATTAATATTTGCTAATTGCCAGAACAATGAGAGAATGAATGTTTTAAGTCATTTTTATTACTTACTGCAAAGTCAAAAGTTTACACACATTTCATTAGTATTTGGTACCATGTCCGGTAAACTGAATGACTTGGGTCAAACGTTTGGGATATTCTTCAACAACTTCTCACAATAGTTGGTTGGAATCTGGACCCATTCCACCTGGCAAAACTGATGTAACTGATCCAGGTTTGTAGGTCACCTTCCTTGGAGCTGCCTTTTCAGCTTTGCCCATAAATTTTCAGTAGGATTGAGATCAGGGCTTTGTGATGGCCTCTCCAAAACATTGACTTTGTTATCCTTAAGCTACTTTGTTACCATTTTGGCAGTAGGCTTCGGGTCCATTTGGAAGACCCATTACTGCCCAAGCTTTAATTTTCTGGCTGATGTCTTCTTGAGATGTTGCTTAACCCCTTCAAGTCGCGGCCCTTTTTCATTTTTGCGTTTTCGTTTTTCACTTCCCTCCTTCCCTGAGCCATAACTTTTTTATTTTTCCGTCAATATGGTCATGTGAGGGCTTATTTTTTGCGGGACAAGTTGTACTTTTGAACGACACCATTGGTTTTACCATGTCTTTTACTAGAAAACGGGAAAAAAATTCCAAGTGCGGTGAAATTGCAAAAAAAGTGCAATCCCACACTTGTTTTTTGTTTGGCTTTTTTGCTAGGTTCACTAAATGCTAAAACTAACCTGCCATTATGATTCTATAGGTCATTACGAGTTCATAGACACCTAACATGACTAGGTTATTTTTTATCTAAGTGGTGAAAAAAAGTTCCAAACTTTGCTAAAAAAAAAAAAAAAAAAAGTGCCATTTTCCGATACCCGTAGCGTCTCCATTTTTCGTGATCTGGGGTCGGGTGAGGGCTTATTTTTTGCGTGCCGAGCTGATGTTTTTAAAGATACCATTTTTGCGCAGATACGTTCTTTTGATCGCCCGTTATTGCATTTTAATGCAATGTCGCGGCGACCAAAAAAACGTAATTCTGGCGTTTCGGATTTTTTTCTCGCTACGCCGTTTAGCGATCAGGTTAATGCTTTTTTTTAATTGATAGATCGGGCGATTCTGAATACGGCGATACCAAATACGTGTAGGTTTGTTTTTTTTTTTTATTGTTTTATTTAGGATGGGGCGAAAGGGAGGTGATTTAAACTTTTATATTTTTTATATTTTTTTCATATTTTTAAAAACATTTTTTTTTTACTTGTGCCATGCTTCAATAGCCTCCATGGGAGGCTAGAAGCTGGCATAGCCTGATCGGCTCTGCTACATAGCAGCGATCATCAGATCGCTGCTATGTAGCAGAAATGCAGGTGTGCTGTGAGCGCCGACCACAGGGGGGCGCTCACAGCAGACCTGCATCAGTAACCATAGAGGTCTCAAGGACCTCTATGGTTACCTTCCTGATGCATCGCCGACCCCCGATCATGTGACGGGGGTCGGCGATGACGTCATGTCCGGCCGCCCGGCCAGATGCGGTAGTTAAATGCCGCTGTCTGTGTTTGACAGCGGCATTTAACAGGTTAATAGCGGCGGGTGAATAGCGATTTCACCCGCCGCTATTGCGCGCACATGTCAGCTGTACAAAACAGCTGACATGTCGCGACTTTGATGTGGGCTCACCGCCGGAGCCCACATCAAAGGGGGATTCACGGCATGCGCAGTACTAGTACGGCGCATGTCGTGAAGGGGTTAAGTATTGCCACATAATATTCTTTTCTCATAATGCCACCTATTTTGTGATGTGATGTGCATCAGTGCCTCCTGCAGCAAAACAACCCCACAACATGATGCTGCCCCCGTGTTCCACAGTTGGGATGGTGTTCCTAGGCTTCCAAGCTCCTCCCTTTTTCCTCCAAACATAACTATGGTGATTATGCCCAAAAAGTTCAATTTTAGTTTCCTCAGACGACAGGACATGTCTCCAAAAATTAAGGTCTTTGTTCCTGTGTGCATTGGCAAACATTAATCTGGCTTTTTTATGTTTCTTCTTGCTTATTCCTGGCAGAGTGGCCTTTCAGCCCATGTTGATACAGTACTCATTTCTCTGTGGATATTGACACAATTTTACCAGTTTCCACCATCATCTTCACAAGATATTTTGCTTTTGTCCTTGATTTCAACTGTATATGTATCTGCAGGGCCGCCGTCAGGGCATTACTGCCCTGACTGGCGTATGGGGCCCTGTGGGCAGAGGGCCCGCATCGGGCCCCGTCTCATCTGCTCACCGGGCCTCTACCAGCAGGCTAAACCGGGCCCTTAGCGGCGCTGCGGCAGCAAAGCTATTGATGTGCGGGCCCGTGCCCGTACGTCAATAGTTAACAGCCACCAGCCAATCGGAGGCTGACAGCTGACATCAGCCGCAGCACGCACGTTGCTGGCATCTGACGTCATTGTCAGTCACCGGCGAGTGCAAGCTTCAGCTGAGTGGAGGGAGTTTCGCCTTCGCCGCAGGAGCACGGCCAGGTAAGAACTTTTTTTTTTATTATTGAGAGCTGCGATCCGGGGGGCCCTGGGGCAGAATGCTGGAGACACTGGAGGCACAATGCTGGAGACACTGGAGGCAGACTGCTGGACACACTGGGGCACAATGCTGGACACACTGGGGGCACAATGCTGGACACACTGGGGGCACAATGCTGGACAGACTGGGGCAGAATGCTGGACACACTGGGGCAGAATGCTGGACACACTGGGGGCACAATGCTGGACACACTTGGGGCACAATGCTGGACACACTGGGGCAGAATGCTGGACACACTGGTGGCACAATGCTGGACACACTGGGGCAGAATGCTGGACACACTGGGGCAGAATGCTGGACACACTGGGGCAGAATGCTGGACACACTGGGGGCACAATGCTGGACACACTTGGGGCACAATGCTGAACACACTAGGGCAGAATGCTGGAAACACTGGGGCAGAATGCTGGACACACTGGGGCAGAATGCTGGACACACGGGCAGAATGCTGGATACACTGAGGGCAGAATGCTGGACACACTGGGGCACAATGCTGGACACACTGGGGCACAATGCTGGACACACTGGGGAAGAATGCTGGACACACTGGGGCAGAATGCTGGACACACAGGGGGCACAATGCTGGACACTGGGGCAGAATGCTGGACACACTGGGGCAGAATGCTGGAGACACTGGGGGCGCAATGCTGGAGACACTGGGGCAGAATGCTGGAGACACTGGGGCAGAACGCTGGAAACACTGAGGACAGAATGTTGGACACACTGGGGCACAATGCTGGACACACTGGGGCACAATGCTGGACACACTGGGGAAGAATGCTGGACACACTGGGGCAGAATGCTGGACACACAGGGGGCACAATGCTGGACACTGGGGCAGAATGCTGGACACACTGGGGCAGAATGCTGGAGTCACTGGGGGCGCAATGCTGGAGACACTGGGGGCGCAATGCTGGAGGCACTGGGGCAGAATGCTGGAGACACTGGGGCAGAATGCTGGAGACACTGGGGGCAGAATGCTGGAGTCATTGGGGGCAGAATGCTGGACACACTGGGGGCACAATGCTGGACACACTGGGGCACAATGCTGGAGACACTGGGGGCACAATGCTGGACACACTGGGGGCACAATGCTGGACACTGGGGCAGAATGCTGTACACACTGGGGCAGAAGGCTGGAGACACTGGGGCAGAATGCTGGACACACTGGGGCAGAATGCTGGACACACTGGGGAAGAATGCTGGAGACACTGGGGGCACAATGCTGGACACACTGGGGGCACAATGCTGGACACTGGGGCAGAATGCTGTACACACTGGGGCAGAATGCTGGAGACACTGGGGGCACAATGCTGGAGACACTGGGGCAGAATGCTGGAAACACTGAGGACAGAATGCTGGACACACTGGGGGCAGAATGCTGGAGACACTGGGGGCAGAATGCTGGAGTCACTGGGGGCAGAATGCTGGACACATGGGGCAGAATGCTGGGCACATTGAGAGCAGAATGCTGGAAACACTGGGGGCAGAATGCTGGAGACACTGGGGGCAAAATGCTGGAGACACTGGGGGCAGAATGCTGGAGACACTGGAGGAAAAATGCTAGAGACACTGGGGCAGAATGCTGAAGACACTGGGGCAGAATGCTGGAGACACATTGGGGGCAGAATGCTGGACACATTGGGGGCAGAATGCTGGAGACAGGGGGCATAATGGAGATACGAGGCATGATTGGATCATGGGGCAGGATGGATACGATAGAGACAGATGGGGCAGGATGGGGAGATCATATGGGCAGAATGGATACTCATGAGTGCAGGATGGGAGAACATATGGCTGATGCCAGGAATGAGACACACGGGGGCCAGGATGGTGAATATTATTACCATAGGTGCAAATTAAGGTATATTATTACTGCAGTGATGTATTTATTTTATCTTTTGAGTATACTGTTTTCAATGGGGGCGGTCTTGTTACTGTGTAAAATGATACTATGTCACCTTTTTTTCTTCATGTGGTGTAATGTAGAAGTTGGGAAAAATTAATTAATGTTTTCTGCAAGCGGAGCTCGAGATAACTGTGTTATTTCCTGCAGAGATGAGCCCTGGCTGGAATAAGTGATGGCGATCTGTGCTGGATGAAAAACAAAAATGAAGGACTTCACCTAGAGATGTCACTGGTGAGTCAATGTGTTACCTTTACACTGACACTATACACTGTATACTATATACAGAGGTCCTCTGTTTAATGTCACCAGTGATCACTGTACGACCTATTACCTGTACACAGACACTGCATACTAAGTACAGATCTCCTGTGTATAATGGCACTGATGGTGATAGTATTGTGTTTTTTTTTATTACTGATCAGTATTGTAGTATTCAGTCACTATGTGGTGGTAATATGTGGTCTGGACATGGTGTTGCGGTATTTGTCCCTTGTATGTGCTATTTGGTCACTTTGTGGTGGTAATATGGTGTCTGGTCATGGTGCTGTGGTATTTGTTCCTTGTACGTGATATTATTCGGTTATTGGTGGTAATATGTGATCTGGTCATGGTGTTGTGGTATTTGTTCCCTGTATTTGATATTATTCGATCACTGTGGTGGTAATATGTGGTCTGGTCATGGTGTAGCGGTATTTGTTCTTTGAATGTGATATTATTGGTCATTTTAAAAATTGAAAAATAAATAAAAATATACCTAAATTGTATTGCATATTTTAACAAATATTGGCATTTCTAGTTCTTTTGATTAGCCAGGTAATCAAAAGGAGAACAGGGAATGAGAGATAAGAAAATGGCAAGTCTTCATCCAGTGGTCACAGATTACTGACCTGACCGATGGACCGGATTCCTGCATATCAATTGTTCCATCTCTAGCCAGAAGGTTTTACATTCAAAGTCCTTTTTCATATAGCACCCTGAGGATAGGGAATATAAAAAGGACAGCACCACGCAGGATCTAAGCGCAATATTAAAAATGTCACAAATCAAGTGCAAAGCTGATGCACTCACCAAACTGAGGTTGAAGGAACAATGTATTGGTCCTGGGGAAGTATCCCAAACCAAGGTCCTAGTTATTCGGTCTGCTGCACGTGTCCTGGTCAACGGGGCGATCCTCAGTCGTCCGCAGGTGAAAAGTAAAAAGAAACAGAAATCCAGTCTGGTGCTGGCGCTGCAGAAAATTGTAACGTGATAGATTGGCTTATTTAAAATCCTGTAGAATGTAAGCCTGCAAGGGCAGGGTCCTCGCCCCTCTGTATCAGTCTGTAATTGTTAGTTTGCTTACTGTAAGTGATATCTGTAATTTGTATGTAACCCCCTTCTCATGTACAGCACCATGAAATCAATGGTGCTATATGAAAAAACAATAATAACTTTAAAAAATTATTTAAAAATATTATATTTTGAAATGTACCAAGTAAAAAAAAAATCGCGTTTCAGCTTAAAAAAAGCCTTCATCAGGTAAAATATACATTCATACAACCATGTCTTCATAAACCTTTTTACACATGGAAAGGGAGGAGTGTTTGTTACTAGCACCAATCCATCATTTAATTTGCTTACTCCTCTTTATTGGATTAACTCTTTAGCACAGGTGGATAAGAGATATAATTCACTAAGGGTACCGTCACACTAAAACGACGCTGCAGCGATACGACAACGATGTCGATCGCTGCAGCGTCGCTGTTTGGTCACTGGAGAGCTGTCACACAGACAGCTCTCCAGCGACCAACGATCCCGAAGTCCCCGGTAACCAGGGTAAACCTGACGTTTACCCTGGTTACCAGCGTAAACGTAAAAAAAAAAAACACTACATACTTACATTCCTGTCACGTCCCTCGGCGCTGTGCTTCTCTGCACTGACAGTGAGCGCCGGACAGCCGGAAAGCAGAGCGGTGACGTCACCACTGTACTTTACGGCTGGCCAGCGCTCACCAGTCAGTGCGGGAAGCTGAAGGCGAGGGACATGACCAGACACCGGGAATGTAAGTATGTAGTGTTTTTTTTTTTTTTACATTTACACTGGTAACCAGGGTAAATATCGGGTTACTAAGCGCGGCCCTGCGCTTAGTAACCCGATGTTTACCCTGGTTACCAGTGAAGACATCGCTGAATCGGCGTCACACGCCGATTCAGCGATGTCAGAGGGAGATCCAGCGACGAAATAAAGTTTCAAACGATCTGCTACGATGTACGATTCTCAGCGGGGTCCCTGATCGCAGTAGCGTGTCAGACACAGCGAGATCGTAAAGATATCGCTGGAACGTCACGGATCGTGCCGTCCTAGCGACCAAAGTGCCACTGTGTGATGGTACCCTAAGAGGTAAAAGGAATTTAGATGTAAATGTGAACCACATACCTTATAAAGTTATGATGTAGTGAAAGGTAATAATACATTATAAAGAAAAAAAACACACACAAAAAAAATAAAAAACAAACAACAAAAGAAAAAAACCTAATTGCTAGGTCAATAGGTATAGCATTGAACAGTGGAAAAGTTAAGTTTCAGCTCACCCCCATCAGCAAATCCATGAGAGTCCACAGGAACATCCGAGCAAGGAAAACGCCACCGCCCAACGTCCTCTGCTGAGTAAGTAAGAAAAATATCCAGCTCCGGAGTAAAAGTCATCAATTTTATTTCCACAAATTTAAAATTCGGAAAAAGCTGCTTGCAAGTAACTGCACAACTATTCCATAAAAGAAGCCATAAGTTATCTGAACGCGTTTCGAGCACGCATGGTGCTCTTTGTCCACAGCCTCAGGTATAGCATCTCTAAACTTTATCACATCGTTCAAACCATTCGGGTACAGGGTTTGTAACCTGAATATCTTAATAGATTCCTTCTTGTTTAAAATGTGATTGCGATTAAGCACTCGAGAAGGTATAGTTTCTACTGGTGTAGCTGTTATTTGGAATTTTTTATTGTGCTTTAATAACATGTGCCGCGATAAGCTAAGCTGAAAGAAACCGATTTTAGCATTATGACGGTGTCTGATCATTCTTGCTCTGTGTGTGTTGTACGGCCGACATATTGGAGGCCGCAACAACACGTGACCACGTAAACAAGCACTAGCGCTATATAAAAATAAAGATTATTATTATTAATTATTAAAGATTATTATTATTATTACAACATAGTCACTGTCGCAAGACAGATGTGGCTTAATCGCAAAGACCTCACCCGTGCTATATGAAGTGTAAGCCCCATGTTGTAAGATGTTGCATGTATAGCAATTCCTCGATCCACATTTGTAGACGCCAGGAGATGAATGTTTAGAGACAGCTTTTGAAAACCCACATGTGAAATCTGTGTTTTTTTAAGGTTGCTGGGCGCTATTACATTTTTTATGCTGCAACCCCTCTTAAAGGTAATACCAGTTTTTTTCGGTAACAAATTCTTAAAGATGGGGTCTTTAATTAAAAGGTACCAAAATTCTTCAAGGATGTCTCTTATTTTCTGATTACCATTATTAAAATGAGTCACGAAATTAAAACGCCAGGGATTTGTTATTATTACATAGTAACATAGTAACATAGTTAGTAAGGCCGAAAAAAGACATTTGTCCATCCAGTTCAGCCTATATTCCATCATAATAAATCCCCAGATCTACGTCCTTCTACAGAACCTAATAATTGTATGATACAATATTGTTCTGCTCCAGGAAGACATCCAGGCCTCTCTTGAACCCCTCGACTGAGTTCGCCATCACCACCTCCTCAGGCAAGCAATTCCAGATTCTCACTGCCCTAACAGTAAAGAATCCTCTTCTATGTTGGTGGAAAAACCTTCTCTCCTCCAGACGCAAAGAATGCCCCCTTGTGCCCGTCACCTTCCTTGGTATAAACAGATCCTCAGCGAGATATTTGTATTGTCCCCTTATATACTTATACATGGTTATTAGATCGCCCCTCAGTCGTCTTTTTTCTAGACTAAATAATCCTAATTTCGCTAATCTATCTGGGTATTGTAGTTCTCCCATCCCCTTTATTAATTTTGTTGCCCTCCTTTGTACTCTCTCTAGTTCCATTATATCCTTCCTGAGCACCGGTGCCCAAAACTGGACACAGTACTCCATGTGCGGTCTAACTAGGGATTTGTACAGAGGCAGTATAATGCGCTCATCATGTGTATCCAGACCTCTTTTAATGCACCCCATGATCCTGTTTGCCTTGGCAGCTGCTGCCTGGCACTGGCTGCTCCAGGTAAGTTTATCATTGACTAGGATCCCCAAGTCCTTCTCCCTGTCAGATTTACCCAGTGGTTTCCCATTCAGTGTGTAATGGTGATATTGATTCCCTCTTCCCATGTGTATAACCTTACATTTATCATTGTTAAACCTCATCTGCCACCTTTCAGCCCAAGTTTCCAACTTATCCAGATCCATCTGTAGCAGAATACTATCTTCTCTTGTATTAACTGCTTTACATAGTTTTGTATCATCTGCAAATATCGATATTTTACTGTGTAAACCTTCTACCAGATCATTAATGAATATGTTGAAGAGAACAGGTCCCAATACTGACCCCTGCGGTACCCCACTGGTCACAGCGACCCAGTTAGAGACTATACCATTTATAACCACCCTCTGCTTTCTATCACTAAGCCAGTTACTAACCCATTTACACACATTTTCCCCCAGACCAAGCATTCTCATTTTGTGTACCAACCTCTTGTGCGGCACGGTATCAAACGCTTTGGAAAAATCGAGATATACCACGTCCAATGACTCACCGTGGTCCAGCCTATAGCTTACCTCTTCATAAAAACTGATTAGATTGGTTTGACAGGAGCGATTTCTCATAAACCCATGCTGATATGGAGTTACACAGTTATTCTCATTGAGATAATCCAGAATAACATCCCTCAGAAACCCTTCAAATATTTTACCAACAATAGAGGTTAGACTTACTGGCCTATAATTTCCAGGTTCACTTTTAGAGCCCTTTTTGAATATTGGCACCACATTTGCTATGCGCCAATCCTGCGGAACAGACCCTGTCGCTATAGAGTCCCTAAAAATAAGAAATAATGGTTTATCTATTACATTACTTAGTTCTCTTAGTACTCGTGGGTGTATGCCATCCGGACCCGGAGATTTATCTATTTTAATCTTATTTAGCCGGTTTCGCACCTCTTCTTGGGTTAGATTGGTGACCCTTAATATAGGGTTTTCATTGTTTCTTGGGATTTCACCTAGCATTTCATTTTCCACCGTGAATACCGTGGAGAAGAAGGTGTTTAATATGTTAGCTTTTTCCTCGTCATCTACAACCATTCTTTCCTCACTATTTTTTAAGGGGCCTACATTTTCAGTTTTTATTCTTTTACTATTGATATAGTTGAAGAACAGTTTGGGATTAGTTTTACTCTCCTTAGCAATGTGCTTCTCTGTTTCCTTTTTGGCAGCTTTAATTAGTTTTTATTGTTTGGTTCTTTCTTGAAGGACCACAAGATTCAGCCCTTCCATTGTTCAGATTGCTCATAATCCCATTTTCTAGGGAAAAAAACTTTTTTTCTGGTTATTCTGTGCTAGGCACTCAGCTTGAGTTTTTGGCCGGAGTCACACTACAGCGAGATACGGCCGAGTCTTGCAGGTTAAAATCAAGCTCTGGCACCGGCACTCCGGAGCGGAGCGTGCGGCTCCATGTATTGCTATGCGGCCGCACGCTGCCAGAGCTTTGTTTTAACCTGCAAGACTCGGCCGTACCTCGCTGTGTGGGATCCCGGCCTTTATCAGATTCTTTGCATATATTTTTTCTCAAGAAATCTAGCCTTCAGAATCTTTGATTGTTCCACAGTCCTTTGTTTGTTTTTTAAATCCACCATATTATCACAGAGATACAGCTTTTAATGTTTATGATCTTTACCAAGGGAACATGGCTCACAGGATTCCTTTGATGTCTCTAGTCTGCTCTGCATATTTACCCTGTGACCAATGCCCCCTTTGTAAAGACCATAAAAGTAGCTCTAAATAATAAGGTCCATTTCTCTGGAACCTTATGGAACTGTATGGTGAATTTAAGAGAGAAAAACGCAAAAAAAAAAGACTGAATACTCTTGGAGTAGCGGGAATAAAATAAGAGCAAAAACTTTTGATCTGATGAAAGGTCCTTTTAACATGGAAAGCTCACAGACATGCTAGATATCACTGAATGAAATATTTCAGTTGAAAATCTTTATTCATTACATAGAGGAATGCGTTGAGAACAATTAAACGTAAAAATGATCAATGTAAATCAAAATGAATAACCCATGAATTTGGAATGACACTCAAAATTAAAGTGGAAAATCAAATTACAGGCTGATTTAACTTCAGTGGAAATGCCTCAAGACAAGGAAATGATGCTCAGTAGTGTGTGTGACCTCCACGTGCCTGTATGACCTCCCTACAATGCCTGGGCATGGTCCTGATGAGGCGGCAGATGTTCTCTTGAGGGATCTCCTCCCAAACCTGAATTAAAGAATCAGTCAACTCCTGGACAGTCTGTGGTGCAATGAGATTGGTGGATGGAATGAGACATGATGTCCCTCGTGCTTGATTGGATTCAGGTCTGGGGAACAGGCAGGCCAGTCCACAAGCATCAATGCCTTTATCATGCAGGAACTGCTGACACATTTCACCCACATGAGCTGCACTACCAGAGCAACATTTGTGGGTTGTAGATACCGCCTCATGTGGTATCTACAGTACAGTACAGTACAGTACATCTAGGGGTGAGAGCAATGACAAAATGCAAAAGTGACCAACATAACAGCCAAAAAGGATGAAAACAGAGAAATCATCTGTGGTCACTCCCTGCAGAACCCCAACACACCCCTAACCCTAATCCAACTCTAACCCTAACCACACACCTAACCCTGACACACCCCTAACCCGAAACCCAACCCTAACCCTAATCCCAACCGTAGACGTAATCCAAACCCTAACCCCAACTCTAACCCTAAGTTTAGCCTCAACACTAACCCTAATTTTATCCCTAACCCTAACTTTAGCCCCAACCCTAACCCTAACTTTAACCTAACCCTAATGGGAAAATGGAAGTAAATACATTTTTTAATGTTATTATTTTTCCCTAACTAAGGGGGTGATAAAGGGGGGTTTGATTTACTATTTATAGTGGGGTTTTATGTTTGGCAGCTGTCACACTCTAAAAGACACTTTTTATTGCAAAAAATAGTTTTTGTATCACCACATTTTGAGAGCTATATTTTTTCCATATTTTGGCCCACAGAGTTATGTTTTTGAGGGACGAGTTGACGTTTTTATTGGTACCATTTTTGAGCACATGACATTTTTTGATCACTTTTTATTCCAATTTTTGTGAGGCAGAATGACCAAAAAACAGCAATTTATGAATTTTTTTTGGGGGGGTGTTTATACCGTTTCGCGTGTGGTAAAATTGATAAATCAGTTTTATTCTTCGGGTCAGTACGATGACAGCGATACCTCATTTATATCTTTTTTTTTTATGTTTTGGTGCTTTTATACAATAGTAACTATTTTATGTAAAAAATATTTTTTCATCGCTTTATTCTGAGAGCTATAACTTTTTTATTTTTCAGCTGATGGAGCTGTATGATGGCTTGTTATTTGTGGGACAAGATGACGTTTTCAGCG
This sequence comes from Ranitomeya imitator, assembly GCF_032444005.1. Classification (NCBI taxonomy): domain Eukaryota; kingdom Metazoa; phylum Chordata; class Amphibia; order Anura; family Dendrobatidae; genus Ranitomeya; species Ranitomeya imitator. The sequence continues at coordinate 450,166,583 of NC_091287.1, read as the reverse complement.
GTACCATGGTTATTTATATCTGTCTTTTTGATCGCGTGTTATTTTTGTTCGGCAGTATGATGATAAAGCGTTGTTTTTTTGCCTTGTTTTTTTTTAAATTGTGTTCACTAAAGGGGTTAACTTGTGGAACAGTTTTATAGGTCGGGTCGTTACGGACGTGGCGATACTAAATATGTATACTTTTATTGTTTAGATTTTTTATTCAAACATTTATTTATTGATGGAAATGTTTAAATATTTTTACAATTTTACATTTTTTTTTATCCATTTTTAGTTTTACACTTTGTCCCACTATGGGACACTCATTTTGTGCAGGCTGATCGCTTCTATAGCATGCAGATCTGCATGCTATAGAAGCTGTCAGCGCTGCCACTTCTGTGCACTAACCTTGGAGACTTCCTGACATGCACTGCGCATGACAGGAAGTCTCTCAGCTCTGGTAACTTGGATGTCGTCAACCCCCGTGCCGGCTCCAGAACGCTGCAATCATGTTTGATCACAGTATTCTGGGAGTTATAGTGCCAGGAGCGCTCCATGACAGCTCCTGGCACTAAGTGCCAGGTGTCAGCTGGGACAATCAGCTGACACCCGGCCGCGCTCCCCAAGGGAGCGCGGCTGATTGCATTGGACGTACTATTCCGTCCATGGCAATTAAGTCCCTGGTCACATTGACGGAATAGTACGTCTAATGCCAGAAAGGGGTTAAAAGATGCTGAGAATGGAGCCACACACTAATAGGACAGGCGGGTCCATGCTGGCTTCTCCGCACCAGTCGTCGGGACCTGTCTTTCCAACTAGTTTCCCATGCAAACAGGAACACCACTCCTCTTGGGCTATCTGCACAAAAGCTGTTCTACCCTGTATGCACACATGGATTTTTCCTCTCTGAACCCTGTTCACACAGGTTATATACAGATGATCAGGTTTTTAAATACATCAGATAGGGATTGCATACATTAGTTAGGACTGCTCTGATAAGGGTATACCGTGAAGATTGGTAGAGCAGCTTAGTATACATTTTTTGCAAAAAACGTATCAACCAAATACCCTGTTTTTTACATCTTTTACTAGCACTTGCGGATTACTGCAACATTTTTTCAAACTGAGTGTTTTTGGTTTTACTATTCTCTTTTGTGTCTTCAGGTTTCTTGGTGGTGTGTGAACATGATCATACAGACTTGTTCACTGTGCAAGTAGCCCATGTGTTCCTGTTTCCATAATTGTTCTCTTGTGTCTACAAGACTGGGGAGTTCCACCACTCCTCTTGGGCTATCTGCACAAAAGCTGTTCTACTCTGTATGCACACATGGATTTTTCCTCTCTGAACCCTGTTCACACAGGTTATATACAGATGATCAGGTTTTTAAATACATCAGATAGGGATTGCATACATTAGTTAGGACTGCTCTGATAAGGGTATACCGTGAAGATTGGTAGAGCAGCTTAGTATACATTTTTTGCAAAAAACGTATCAACCAGTTTTTTACATCTTTTACTAGCACTTGCGGATTACTGCAACATTTTTTCAAACTGAGTGTTTTTGGTTTTACTATTCTCTTTTGTGTCTTCTAGTTTCCCATGCAGTTTGGTCCTCGGCGGGTTTTAAAGTAAGCTTCTCACTGAAATGCTGCAATGTTTCAAATATGCATTGCTGGAATCATGCAGACGTCGTCTGATACATGCTGTCTGTGTATCAGGAATAATGTATCAGCTGCCAGATTGTTCTTTATTGTCATCTGACTTATGTGTATAGCTGTGATATGCAGTGCGCCAAAAATGTTAATATTTCTTATAACAGTCATGTTCCACTGATGTCAATCAGACCCTAATGCTGTATTTCTGCAAACCCTTATATGTAGTGTCAATTCATTTTTGACCACTAGATGGCAGCATTGCATAATCTTAGACCTTCATATGAATGGACCCTATCTCTGAAAAAATAATTACAATTTGTTACCTGAAATTTTCATTTCCTGGAGTCCTACAGCTGCAATGTATGGGTTGAGGTAACTTCACTGGTTACACCAGAAGACAGAATTAATCACCAATAATTAGCAGCAATAATAGTTAATACTTTATTAGGCCATGAAAATAAACCATACTTGAGTTAGTATGCAACATTATATTTATTGAGGGGGATTTTATGCTGCCTACAGACTCCAGGAAGTGAAAATTTCAATAACAAATGTAATTCTTTATTGGACCTCCTATTGCTGCACACTATGGGAATTAATAAGCAATAAAAAGAAATGGGGGGTTCTAAGGAGCAGCCTTCTCTAACACACTGTTACCAAAGGCTGAGAAGTCTGTCACATCTAGCCTATAATGTTTAACCCCTTTACCCCCAAGGGTGGTTTGCATGTTAATGACCAGGCCAATTTTTACAATTCTGACCACTGTCCCTTTATGAGGTTATAACTCAGGAACGCTTCAACGGATCCCGGTGATTCTGACATTGTTTTCTCGTGACATACTGTACTTCATGATAGTGGTAAAATTTCTTTGATAGTACCTGCGTTTATTTATGAAAAAACGGAAATTTGGCGAAAATTTTGAAAAGTTCGCAATTTTCCAACTTTGAATTTTTATGCCCTTAAATCACAGAGATATGTCACACAAAATACTTAATAAGTAACATTTCCAACATGTCTACTTTACATCAGCACAATTTTGGAACCAAAATTTTTTTTGTTAGGGAGTTATAAGGGTTAAAAGTTGAACAGCAATTTCTCATTTCTACAACATCATTTTTTTTAGGGACCACATCTCATTTGAAGTCATTTTGAGGGGTCTATATGATAGAAAATAACCAAGTGTGACACCATTCTGAAAACTGCACATCTCAAGGTGCTCAAAACCACATTCAAGAAGTTTATTAACCCTTCAGGTGTTTCACAGGAATTTTTGGAATGTTTAAATAAAAATGAACATTTAACTTTTTTTCACAAAAAATTTACTTCAGCTCCAATTTGTTTTATTTTACCAAGGGTAACAGGAGAAATTGGACTGCAAAAGTTGTTGTACAATTTGTCCTGAGCACGCCGATACACATATGTGGGGGTAAACCACTGTTTGGGTGCATGGCAGAGCTCGGAAGGGAAGGAGCGCCATTTGACTTTTCAATTCAAAATTGACTGGAATTGAGATGGGACGCCATGTTGCATTTAGAGAGCCCCTGATGTGCCTAAACATTGAAACCCCCCACAAGTGACAGCATTTTGGAAAGTAGACCCCCTAAGGAACTCATCTAGATGTGTTGTGAGAGCTTTGAACCCCCAAGTGTTTCATTACAGTTTATAACGCAGAGCCGTGAAAATACAAATTCTTTTATTCTCACAAAAATTATTCTTTAGCCCCCAGTTTTGTATTTTCCCAAGGGTAACAGGAGAAATTGGACCCAAAAGTTGTTGTCCAATTTGTCCTGAGTACGCTGATACCCCATATGTGGGGGGAACCACCGTTTGGGCGCATGGGAGGGCTCGGAAGGGAAGGAGCGCCATTTCGAATGCAGATTTAGATAGAATGGTCTGCAGGCGTCACATTGCATTTGCAGAGCCCCTAATGTACTTAAACAGTAGAAACCCCCCACAAGTGACCCCATATTGGAAACTAGACCCCCCAAGGAACTTATCTAGATGTGTTGTGAGAACTTTAAACCCCCAAGTGTTTCACTACAGTTTATAATGCAGAGCCGTGAAAATAATAAAATCCTTTTTTTTCCGCAAAAATTATTTTTTAGCCCCCAGTTTTGTATTTTCCTAAGGGTAACAGGAGAAATTGGACCCCAAAAGTTGTTGCCCAATGTGTCCTGAGTACGCTGATACCCCATATGTTGGGGTAAACCCCTGTTTGGGCGCACGGGAGAGCTCAGAAGGGAAGGAGCACTGTTTTACTTTTTCAATGCAGAATTGGCTGGAATTGGGATCTGACGCCATGTCGCGTTTGGAGAGCCCCTGATGTGCCTAAACAGTGGAAACCCCCCAATTATAACTGAAACCCTAATCCAAACACACCCCTAACCCTAATCCCAGCGGTAACCCTAACCACACCTCTAACCCAGACACAACCCCTAAGCCTAATCCCAACCCTATTCCCAACCGTAAATGTAATCCAAACCCTAACTTTAGCCCCAACCCTAACTGTAGCCTTAACCCTAGCCCCAGCCCTAACCCTAGCCCTAACCCTAGCCGTAATCCTAGCCCTAACCCTAAACCTAACCCTAGCCCTAACCCCAACCCTAGCCCTAACCCTAACCCTAACCCTAATGGGAAAATGGAAATAAATACATTTTTTAAATTTTTTAATTTTTCCCTAACTAAGTGGATGATGAAGGGGGGTTTGATTTACTTTTATGGTGGGTTTTTTAGCGGATTTTTATGATTGGCAGATGTCACACACTAAAAGATGCTTTTTATTGCAAAAAATATTTTTTGCGTTACCACATTTTGAGAGCTATAATTTTTACATCTTTGGGTCCACAGAGTCATGTTAGGTCTAGTTTTTTGTGGGACGAGTTGACGTTTTTATTGGTAACATTTTCGGGCACATGACATTTTTTGATCGCTTTTTATTCCAATTTTTGTGAGGCAGAATGACCAAAAAACAGCTATTCATGAATTTGTTTTGGGGGAGGCGTTTATACCGTTCCGCGCTTGGTAAAATGGATAAAGCAGTTTTATTCTTCGGGTCAGTACGATTACAGCGATACTTCATTTATATCATTTTTTTATGTTTTGGCGCTTTTATACGATAAACACTTTTATAGAAAAAATAATTATTTTTGCATCGCTTTATTCTGAGGACTATAACTTTTTTTTTTCTTTGATGATGTTGTATGGCGGCTCGTTTTTTGCGGGACAAGATGACGTTTTCAGCGGTACCATGGTTATTTATATCTGTCCTTTTGATCGCGTGTTATTCCACTTTTTGCTTGGCGGTATGATAATAAAGCTTTGTTTTTTGCCTTGTTTTTTTTTCTTTTTACGGTGTTCACTGAAGGGGTTAACTAGTGGGACAGTTTTATAGGTCGGGTCGTTACGGACGTGGCGATACTAAATATGTGTACTTTTATTTATTTTTTTTATTTAGATAAAGAAATGTATTTATAGGAACAATATTTTTTTTTTTAGGAATTTTTTTTTTTTTTACACATGTGAATATTTTTTTTTACACTATAACATTGCTCGGGGGGGCATCATGTTATAGTGTAAGATCGCTGAACTGACACTTTGCTGTGCACTGTGTCAGATCAGCGATCTGACGTGCATTCCTGCAGGCTTTCCGGCGCTTGCTCTGAGCAGGTGGGCCCACCCCACCTCAACGGGATAGTACGTCTAATTTCAGAAAGGGGTTAATAAAGGTAGCTTGTGTTGACTGTAACATGTTAATGTTTCCAGAAATGATGTTGCAGTAACTTATTTCGGACACTAGAGGTCACCATTGAACAAGAGAAGAAAGTTCTGGAAACAGGAAGTGTTAGGGTATGTTCACACGTTCAGGATTTCCATCCTTTTTTTTTCCTGACTGTTTTTTAAAAAACTGCAGCTCTTGGCAGAAAACGCAGGTCCTTTTTTTGGTCCTTTTTTGGTCCGTTTTTGATGCGTTTTTTGATGCGTTTTTTGATGCGTTTTTTTGATGCAGTTTTCTAGCCAGAGTCTGTGTGTTTTCTTGGAATTTTTTTAGGGTTAAAATGGCTGAAAATACCCTAACCCTACCCCTACCCCTAACCCTAACCCTACCCCTAACCCTACCCCTAACCCTAACCCTACCCCTAACCCTAACCCTACCCCTAACCCTACCCCTAACCCTACCCCTAACCCTACCCCTAACCCTAACCCTACCCCTAACCCTACCCCTAACCCTAACCCTACCCCTAACCCTACCCCTAACCCTACCCCTAACCCTACCCCTACCCCTATTCTAACCTTAGTGAAAAAAAAAAAAAAAAATTCTTTATTTTTTTTATTGTCCCTACCTATGGGGGTGACAAAGGGGGGGGTGTCATTTACTATTTTTTTATTTTGATCACTGAGATAGGTTATATCTCAGTGATCAAAATGCACTTTGGAACGAATCTGCCGTCCGGCAGATTCGGCGGGCGCACTGCGCATGCGCCCGCCATTTTGCAAGATGGCGGCGCCCAGGGAGAAGACGGCCGGACGGACACCGGGACGCCGGGTGAGTATAAGGGGGGGAGATTAGGGCACGGGGGGGGCATCGGAGCACTGGGGGGGGGCATCGGAGCACTGGGGGGGGGCATCGGAGCACGGGGGGGCGGGATCGGAACACGGGGGGGGCAGCCACACTCCGCCCACGCACTTCCGCCCGCTCCCCGCACTTCCTGCTGCAGCGGTTCTGCACATCAAACCGCAGTAAAACCCGCAGATATATTTTTGATCTGCGGGTTTTACTGCGGTTTGGACCTCACAATGGAGGTCTATGGGTGCAGAACCGCTGCGGCTCCGGAAAAAGAATTGACATGCTCCTTCTTTTTTCCGGGAGCTATTCAGCGCGTCTTTTTTTTTACAATTTCCGGACCATGTGCACAGTGTGTCCTGTTTTCCATAGGGTACAGTGTACTGTACCCTGCATGGAAAACAGCTGCGGAACCGCAGCGGCAAAACCGCCGCGGTTCCGCGGTAAAAAACGCACTGTGTGAACATGGCCTTAGAGGCTGGAGCTCCTGAGGTAAAAGGACTGGGGAGAAGTCCTGCCTGAGAGACATGGAGAGATTGGGAACCTGAAGTGATTCAGATTGGACGGTGTGACCCAGAGGGAGCGGCTCCCATGAGTAAACTAGGATATTTACCCTGGTTACAAGTGAACACATCGCTGGATGGTGTCGCACACGCCGATCCAGCGATGACAGCGGATGATCAGCGACCAAAAAATGGTCCTGATCGTTCCCCAACTACCAACGATCTCCCAGCAGGGGCCTGATCGTTGGTCGCTGTCACACATAACGAGATCGTTAGCGGGATCGTTGCTATGTCACCAAAAGCGTGACGTTGCAACTATATCATTAACGATATCGTTATGTGTGACTCCAGCTTAAGGAGGTGAAGCAAAAGGAGAGTCTGGGGGCGGTTACCTTCTCGGCTCTGTGCCTGGAACCATTGAGCTGTGCTGCAGGTTCCCGAGGGGACAGACTTAGAGACTGGGACAGGAAGAAAGCCAGGCAGAGAGCGGGAAAGGCACGCACGCAAGAGACAGAGCAGCGTGAGCAGAGATCAGAGCAGGGTGCAGCTGCGCTCCGGGAGAGAGAGAAATCTCCCGGTCAGAGGACAAATACAGGGAGATTGCCCAGAAATACTGCATCTTGTGAGTACCTGAAAACGGACTCTGCTGTGACTGGTGAGGGGCGCTTTGAGACCCATGTAGAGACATTGGCCCGTATAGAGACTGTGATTCCTGGTGATAGATTTAACAGTGCAGAGCCCCTGATTCCTGCCGTGCTGTAAAGGCTAAAGACTCAGAACTTGTGCATATCACATTAACTCCCGAAACCCCAAGCAGCAGGCTCCTAGAGACTACTCAGCCCACGGACAACAGAGGAACGACAAGTGCCGCTGTTTCTCGGCGCCTACGTTGGAGAAGACGACCCTTCAAGCAAGTCCTCATCAGACTGATAAGTGTTCTTTTCTCAAGAAAATCCTGCTTAATTCTGTTACACTGTTTGACTCCCATATTTTTGCACTGTTTTATTGCTAGTTATTTTCCATTGCTTCCTCCCTGCGAGGAGAACCTTATTACTGTTATTAAACCCCTCAACTGTTGGCCTGTCTGTTCCGTGGTGACATACTCAGTACCTGCATACTATTACACTTGCACACAGGTTGCTCTCATCAGTAGCTTGCACCTGTGCTGCTCCAGCTTTCATTAGTGGTGGCCTGCTGCACCCTGCTAGTGCATTTGCCATTTGACAAGGTGTTGGTGAGTCTGCTTTTCATGTTGTGAGTGTGGAAAGAACAATGGAAGGTGGTGGGGAGAACAATGATGGGAGTGGGAGAGGAAAATGATCGGCATGGGGAGAGGACAATGATGGGAGTTGGGAGAGGTCAATGATGGAGGTGGGGAAGAGGACAATGATGGGAGTGGTGAGAGGACAATGATGGAAGTGGGTGAGAGGATAATGATGGGAGTTGGGAGAGGACAATAAGGAAGGTGGGGGAGAGGACAATGATTGGCTGTGGGGGAGAGGATAATGAGGGGAATAAGGATAGGCTAATGAGGGATGTGGAGGAGAGGACAATAAGATGTGGTGGAGAGGACAATGATGGAAGTGGGAGAGATGACAATGAGGGATATGGGTGAGAACAATAAGGGGTGGGGAAGAAGACAATAAGGGGGTGGGGATTGGGATGGAAGTAAGGGGGAATTATAATGGTCTTACAAACAGTGGGAGGAGGATGTTAGATATGGTTGCAAAATTGGGTGGTGCAGGAGGCAGGAGGGTGCTAAGTCCCTGATAGTGTCCTTTGCATCTCACAATTCATTATGACACTATCAGGGACTTAAAATTTATTGAGGAGTGAAAAAGGAGAGGTAAATCTGCATAGGACACTTTATAATGATTTAGAAAGGTGGGCGAAAATAAATTGGGAGGTGGCGGATGATGCTAAGTATCTGATAGCGTCTTCTCCCACCCTCAATTTCATTATGATTCCATCAAGTAATTATAATGAATGGGAGGACACAGGACAGGGATTAAGTCTATGTGCACATCAGGATTTGCAGGAGAAAATTCTGCTGTATATTCTAATGTGTTGGCAGAAAAAAGCTGCATAAAATACATTTTTTTAAATGCTTTTGTTGCGTATTTTCACCACTCAGAAACACAGACTGCAGAGGGCACCTTCAAGTACAATAAGCTATAGGGATCTACCTGGAGCATGTAAAAAAAACCATAATGCAGAAACAAGAAAAAGAGGACATGCTATGAGCCGGGACCACCAAAATGCACAAAATATATAAAGTTTATTGAAAGCCACAAACACCCGAAATGTAAAAACATTTAAAAACTGGAATATTATACATCCCTATAATAGGGTCAAACCGCCGGACAGGGACCCAAGTGACACCAATATACAGCATAGACAATATAACTTCAACAATCATATAGCAGAGCTAGCCCACACATGAAAAAAATATAGAAGAAGGTATTATATTTCCCAATCATTAAGGAGGCGCAAAAGTTCACAATAAGAATAAATATTACATATAAATATTTTGCTGCAGAAGATATCAGGTGTCTCATGTAATCTATGGAATGAAGGCAAGTATGGCTAAAGCCTATTCACATGTCTATATGTGACATTATAGGATAGAAATTTAAAGACTCTGCAACGCCATAAAGATTGCCTATACCCTTAGATAGGGCTGAAAAGCATGCTTACCCCCAAAGATAGAAGATGTATGCCTAAATAGCATGAGCAGTGGGGGTATGGGTCAGAAGTCCGGGGGATTCTAAATTGTGAGCCCCATCGGGGACAGCGATGATAATGTGTCAAAACTGGAAAGCGCTGCGGAATATGTTAGTGCTATATAAAAAAAAAGGAAAAATAAAATAATAAAAATCATCATGCATTTATTTCAGAAAATTTAACTTTTAGATCCTGTTGAATAAATAGCAAACTAGAAGTGTTATGGTTAATAGTTTATAGCTTGCTTTGATTACCATTTAAATGTATATCTATATGTCTAGCCTTAATATTTCTGTGTTTTTGTATGTTCGGTATAAGCTTAGTTTGTATAAGTAACAGAACTGAATATTGGTTTTCTGATAAGCATTTGAAGACAGATGAAATCTGATTTAAGCCAGAAGTCAGTTAGCTTTTTCTATAACTTATACTTTTGTGATAATGTACTGTAACTTCCTCTTTTCTGAAGGCAACAAAAATCAAAAGCATTTGAGGATGTGTCAGACAAGATATGCACACAGACAGACACCTGTGTATGCTTTGTCTCTTCTTCCTCCCTGATTTGATGAACATTGGCAAATGTGCAAGACCCTTTGTGTCTCCCCTAATTCTCCTCCTAAAGAGGGGTTTCAACAGCAGAGGGAAACCAAATTTTCTGAAAAATGGTGTCATGCCTCTGTCTTTGAACTTGATCTGCTGATCTCTTGCTGCCTGGTCGTTTTCCCTTTCTGCTGAGCCTCAGCCAGTTTGGTCTCTGTCCAACTGATGATGGTTCTTTTGTCTTTTCTTTCCTTTCTTTGGTTTGCTTTTACTCAGGTGTCTCTCACTTTCCCATTTGGTTCTGTCTTATGACTTCTTGGGAGGAGCTATTTATAATCACCTTGCACCTGCATCTTTATTGGCTACATTTCAAGACAGACGGTGTTTAGAGTTTTAGCTTGTCAACCAGGGATTATTTTACCTGGTTAATCTCTATTGCTTTTCCGACGGTTTCTTTGTCTTCCTCCCCAGTACCCTGTCCTTTGTTTTATGTTTGGTGTCTGGGAGGTTTTTACACGTATTCCATTTGTGTGAAAGTCTTCTTATTTTCTTTCGGCTTTCCTGTGTGTCTGTATGAACATGTTCAAAGTCCTGTGTCTTTGTGGCGCCCCAGGCTCCTGGTCGCCACAGTAGCATTGCTTTCCTCACGGGGAGAGTGATGTTACGTTTGGAGGCAAGAAGGGATAACTATAACCAGGTAAACACAAGCATGCAGCACATTCACACTCCCCATATATAAGGTAGTTTTTGGAGGGAAAGAGAGAGAACAGTTCTTGTCAGGAAACAGACTGGATCAGTCTGAGGCAGAAGAGGGTTTACGGAGCTGTGTAGCCACAGTGCTGCAGCTCCTGGAAGGAGACTTACAGAAAGCTGAATATATTGCAGTGAGCGTGTAGGAGAGCGAAGCACAGGAGAGGATTCCAGTGGGAGACCAGCCACGAGCAGGCTGCCTCCTTCTGAGGCACAGAGACCGGTAGCCAGAACACCGAGGTTGTAAGGGCCTCTACGACTTACATCAGAGACCGGCAGGACAGCTGAACTTCAAGTTACCTGTCCGCCTTAATACCCAGGAGACACGATGACACCTTTAGAGCTGGGGCGTGCTAGAGTCCCTATAAACAGACTCAAGTCACCAGTCATACGGGTTATGTCCTATCCTATACGGGGGACAGAGAGAGAGAACATCTGTGAGGACTTTATCTGAAGCCATAGGCAGTAAGGGACCACAACACCATGGTGCTAGAGGAAGGCTTTGATTTCCACCTGGATAAGGGGGACTCCTAACTTGCCTCCAAGCCAGCCGGACCCTGCCTGCCCTGTGATCTGGTGCCCTGGACTGTGTCTGCCTGAAGTCATCAGTAAACAAGGTAAAGAGACTGAAAACCTGTGTCCTTGTTTTTTACTGCACCATTCACCATCTTCCATCTACACACCGGGAGCCCTGAGGATAAACTTCACCTGTGGGAAGGTATACCATCTAGCTGCCATAACATCACCCCAGAGGACCCCTTAAAGCAGCATCGGTCCCCACTGACTGAATACCACAGGTGGCGTAACAAACATAAGCTTTATTCTCTTTAAAGACCTTTCCTTTTTTTATGAGCGCCCAGGGCCACGGACCGGGTCGCCACCGTGACATCCCCCTGTGAACTCATGACCCGGTACCGAGTACTCCACGGCCCTGGTGGGCAACCCATCTTTTCCTCAGATTTTTGTGTATTTCACTTTATAGTTATTATTGTTCTAGTGTTGCACATTGTTTATAGAGAGGATGCAGTTACGGTCATTCAGGGTAAGTTGATGTTGAGTGGGGGCTCAATTACGAGTATTTAGGGTGCCAATCTCAGCGGGCAGGCAGGCAGGACATACATTGATGGCCAAAAATGTTGGCACCGTTGAAAATGAAGTATTTCTCATTACACATATTTTGTTATGCACATGTATATTTCCTTTTCGTGAATTGGAACTGCAAAAAAAAATTAGAAAAAAAGGCAAATTGAACATAAGTTCAAACAAAACACTAAAAATGGGCTGGACACAATTGTTGGCACCTTTCCAAAATTGTGGGTAAAACTTTGTTTCAAGAATGTGATGCTCTTTCAAACTTACCTGTGGCAAGTAACAGGTGTGGGAAATATGAAAAGCATAACTGAAACCAGATAAAAAGGGGAGAAGTTGACAGACACAATATTTGCATTATGTGTCTGTGTGTGCCACACTAAGAATGGAGAACACAAAGAAGAGAAGAGAACTGTCTGAAGACTCGAAAAACAAAATTGTTGAAAAATATCAAGGTTATAAGTCCATCTCCAGAGAACTTGATGTTCCTTTGACCATAGTGCGCAACATAATCAAGACATTTACAACCCATGGCACTGTAACTAATCACCCTGGATGTGGAGGGCAGAAAAATATTAATGAAAGGTTGCAATGGAGGATAGTCCGGTGGTGGACAAGCAGCCCCAATCAAGTTCCAAAGAAGTTCAAGCTGTTCTGCAGGCTCATGGGTGCCATCAGTTTCAGCGCAAACTATCCGTTGACATTAGAATGAAATGAAACACTATAGCAACAGATCCAGGAGGACACCACTGCTGACACAGAGACACAAAAAAGCTAGACTACAGTTTGCCAAAATGTATGTAATTAGGCCAAAATCTTTCTGCAAAAGTGTCTTGTGGACAGATGAGATAGAACTTTTTGGTAAAGCACGTCATTCTACCATTTACTGAAAACAGAATGAGGCCTACAGCAAAAAAAACATTGTACCTACAGTTAAATATGGTGGATGCTCAAAGATGTTGAACATCATGAAATCTGAAGATTACCAAAGGATTTTGGGTTGCAATGTAGTTCCCAGGGTCAGAATGATGGGTTTGCGTTCTAGGTCATGGGTCTCCCAGCAGGACAATGAATCTAAACATACTTCAAGAATACCCAGAAATGGATGGAAACAAAGCACTGGAGAGCTTTGACGTGACAGCAATGCTGAGTCTGGATCTAAATTCCATTGAACACCTGTGGAGAGATCTTAAAATTGCTGTTTGGAGAAGTCACCCTTCAAGTATGAGAAACCTGGAGCAGTTTATACAAGAAGAGTGGTCCAAAATTCCAGTTGAGATGTGTAAGAAGCTTGTTGATGGTTATAGAAAGCAATTTATTACAATTATTTATTCCAATGGGTGTGTAACTAAATATTAATTTGAGGGTGCCAACAATTTGGTCTGGCCAGTTTTGGGGGTTTATGTGAACGTATGTCCAATTTGCCTTTTTTTTCTCTTTTTTTTGTGTTGTCCCATTATACACAAAGGGCATAAACATGTGTATAACAAAACATGTGTAATTGCAATAATTTTCTAGGAGAAATACTTCATTTTCTGGAAAAATTTCAAGAGTGACAACACTTTCTGCCATGACTGTATTAGGGTCAGATTAGGGACTTTCCTAGTTTGAACAGGGATCTGTTGAGTTCAGATGTTTGTCTCTCATGGTTTAAACGTAGCTTGTTTGAGTGTGCTTTCATTCATACATTCATTACAAATGGCTATGAAAAACCTTTCAGATTCTGTGATATGTTCTTCTAGTGTTTGGCTTTCTAAATGTTGATATGGTTTTTATAATTCTTCCTAAACATGAAAAGTTAGCTCATCCTCCATGCTGAAACGTGAAGAAGCTTCTGACTGGGATGACAACAATCTTTCTGGGTTAGAACATCTTTTCACAGTGGCAGCCTCCAATATCTGTTTTTCGAGAGAAACAAACCGAGTGAGAAACAGGCCCTTTGAGGTTAATATGGAAGTATCTTTATGGCTCTCGCGTTGTTCTCTTTTATTTTCTTCGAACTTCTCGGAATCATTGGAATCGGAGGAAATATGTACTCAAAAATTTTTTCCAGTTCACCGAAAGACTGTCCACAATTTCTGGATGATCTAGGTGATTTAGAAAATAGAACTTTCGGGAATTCGTGTTTTCTCTTGAAATGAAGACATCTACCTAAATGTGTCCGAACTTCAGGTGAATCTCTGCAAATACTACCTAGCTCAGGCTCTATTCTTACAAAAGAAAGGAGTTGTGGCTCAACCTGTTGTCTTGAGTATTGAGAGACCCCGTTATTTGGGTCGTCAAGATATCAGTTAAGTTGTGTTCAGCCCACAACATGATCTCCTTGCGTTCTGCCTTCAGAGGGGAATTCGTTTTCCCCCCTGCATGTTGAGGTAAAAACCTATTGACTGATTGTCTGATTGTACCACTACTTCTACATTTCATGAGCGAGAATGGAATGATGGAGGGCTAGTTTGACAGCACACATTTCTCTGAAGTTGGAGGAAGGGAACTTTTCCTGCATAGACTGCCTACTCTTAACCCAAGGATTCAAGACATTGGTAACCCATTCGAAGACTAAGGCAGCCATAATGAGAATCATACTCAGAGATTGACTGTGAGATAGATGCTCTTCCAGTAACCACCACTCCATGTAATTTTTTGCCTCTTGAGAAATCAGATGGCTGTCCAATGAGCTGATTGACTTGGTCCATGAATAAAACATATTGCTCTGGAGACCACGGATGTGAGCATGAGCCAAAAGAACCATATATAAGGGAACCTAAGACTCTCAAGGCAAATCTCACTGTTGTGTGAGGTTGGTGATGGAGGGAGGGATGAAACTAGATAAATGATTTTTTTGAACCTGGACTGCCAACATTCTCGCACACATCTGCTAAGAATCCAAAATGCACACCAAGAACTGGATTGTCTGAGAGGATAGCAACTGCAAATTTTCCAGTTGATCAGAAAGCCACAGAAGATTTAAAGACAATTTGAGATGAGAGCTCAATAGACGTGCTGTAGGTTCTTTAATGAATCATCTAAATATGGAATGACTGTGACACCCTTCATTCTGAGCATGCTGTGAGGACCACTGCGATCTTCATAAACTCACTTGGAGCTGATGACAGGACAAAAGTGATCATACACACCCTGGGAGCTGATGACAGCACTTGAGCTAATAATGATGAACTTGATCATTGTAAACAACTGCAATCCTGAGAAATTTCCTATGTACTGGGAGAATCGGGATATGAAGGTATACATTGAGAGGTCTGTCGATGCCATGAAGTCGCCTTGTTCAAAGTTCCATTTCTGTTTTGAGATGCTTTTTGGCTAGAATCTTGTTTAAGACTAAGGTCGGATGGCCTCTCATCTGATTATGCACATCAGACTGTGATGAAACTCTGATTAGAGTTTGATCAGAGTGTTAGTATAAAGAGAATCAAAACACACTGATAGGAGAAGTTTAGAACAAAATTTCTCCATTGAGTGTAGTCCACTGTTTTCTATACAGTCCTTGTCTTGCATGGACGAGTGTTAAATGAATATCGAATCAAAGTTGTACATGCTAGAATAACATGGGTCCGAGTGTAATTCGATGTTTTGTCAATGTGCACCTGGCATAAATACGTAAGCTCTATCACTTGTCTCCTGTTCTTCTCGTGTTTGGAACTAAGAAGACCTTGGAGTAAATCCCTTGCACCTTTTCAACATGAGGGACCAATTCCATTGCTCCTTTGGAGACAAATTCTTGAATTATGATCTGTAAGTGAGGGGAACCTTGAGATGGAACTTGTCTGTTGGAGAGGACCAAAAGCACCCACATATGGTCAGAAAGTTTCTAGACACGCCAGTGAAAAGCCTTGGACCTTCCGGAAAGGCTTTAGGGGTTGGCATCATAAACCCCATTTTTTTTCATGGTTTCTAGAGAAGCTGGTAGAAAATTTCTTCTCTATCCACCCCATTATGCAGATAATTTGTTAGATGGTTCAACCATACATAGAGTTCTTGCTACAGGAATCGTTGCTATGTCGAACTTAGAAATAGAAGCAAAGAAATATTATGATTTTTTAAATAATGAGTCTACTTTCCTGTCCATCAGATCTTTCAAGAGGGATGATTCGTCAGATGGCAAAATAGATTTCTTAAACCCTTTAGCTACTTCTAGATACACCTTAAGGAGCATCTCCCACTGTCCAAAAAAGAATGGTCCTATCCAGATGTGGGCAATTAATTTTCCTGAGTGACCACATGAGAGACTGTGACTGTTGTGGAAGGCCGAACCAAAGGCTGAAATGAATTCTGTTGAATATACAGTATTAGCCACCCTATGCACATAAGAACCCTTACATAGCATTCACAAAGCCCTCCTATATACAGACACACATCCCACACATTCACATAAATAAAAAAACACATACCTTACACTCACCTAGTGCTCTGCCCTGGTCTTTACTGTGTGCTAACAGAGCAGACACAATGTAGTGAAGTAATTGCGTCTGCTGTTTCAGTGTCTCTTCTCCACCATTGTATTCACCGCTGAGGATCTAGATAGCAGTGAAATTGTGATGCTAAGCAGAGGAGGGCAGCCACATGGTTTGGTCCACCGACCTGTGTTTTCAGTTTTTCGGTTGTCGCAGTCCACAGGTCAAGCTGGAGCAGCCGAGGGCCGAATGTGACTTGCGGGCCGCACTTTGCCCAGGTCTGGTCTAATCTATAGACAGACTTGAATCTTAAACCGAGATCAATCTTCTTATCCGGTTTCTTCCAATCCATTTGAAACCACAGTTTCAAGAACAGATGTGTTACTCAAAAAGGTGACGCATGTGGTTCTTGGACTTACTGTTTCACAGACTAGACTTACCATGGAGGGGCATGACTAAGCAGCTAGCTTGGCGTTCACTGGAGCCTCTAGTGGTGAGGTCACGTTTGTGCATCAGGTAGCTACCAGGTGTCACTCTAGGTCGACATCCAGCAGTAGCAGCTGACCCCAAGGGTCTTGGTGTTTACTCAGATTCACAGACAGAGCAGGGCGGCCACTAGGACAGGTTCAATCTGTGCGGACAGCACGGCCACTTGGGATGGGTTTGGACTGTGCAGGCAGGACCGCCACTGGTACTGGTTCAGACTGTGCTCACAGGACGGCCATGTGGGACAGGATCAGACTGTGCAGTCACCAGATAGCAGACGGGACGGCCACAGGGACAAGTTCAGGCTGTGCAATTTCCAGATTACAGACGGATTTGCCACAGTGACAGGTTCAGACAGTGCAGTTTCTGAAAAGCAGATGGGACGGCCACAGGGACAGGTTAGACACACTGGTCTCAGGATACAGTAACTATACTGGACTAACAGGACACAGGATATGGGAAACATTTGACAGACTAGAGACGGGGGACCTGGCAACATACAGTTGCAACATTAAACCACCTAACTGTATCTATAGGGGTTGCTCAGTCTCTTCTCTATTGGGGAGGGTGCCCTTTATACAAGTTGTCTCCCAGCTATTGGTTGGGAGACACCTTGCAGGTGAACACATTTTGCTAAATGCCTCTCAGCAACAAGCTGAGGGCATTTAGCAAAATGCGCGCACTGCCCCTTTAAGAGCAGGGGAGCGCGTGCACACTAGGCATGCTGCCGGGAGCTGCACACACAAACTGAAAGCATGGAACACACTGGGGGGCCGGGGCGGTGAATAAAGCGGCAGTCCTGCATAGAGGATGGAATGGAAAGGATTTTCTCTCGGATCTAGGAAAGTAATATAATATATATAATATAATATATGTGGGAAAACAGATTGCATTTTGTCTTCTTAGTCCCCATTTTATGCTCTAAATCTGATACACAGAACCCCCCACCTATGCAATCCAAGTCCCTGAGATTTTGGATCGATCCAGACACTTAAGCACAACTATCTCTGAATCCCACAAAACAGTTGGCATAAAGCTCTTTCTTGCCAGGGGTGTATATAAACCCCACCTGCATGTTCATTGCTGGACACTGCATATTTGCGTGCACCTTATTGGTTCTCCAAGCTCCACCATCTCTAATCTAATTATGGAATTCTTTATGAAATAAATAATTGTCCTTAATTATTGGTGGCGGTTTATCCATAGCAGGGTTCACTTGGTGCCTGTCCTTGTTAGGAGAGGAGCACTACAATGGGCACAACATGGAGTTAGGGGAAAAACTACCTTATACCCTAACCCCACTCAAGGATCAATTGTTCCTACGATGACCTTGTAGAGGAACTTGCTGTGGATCCTTGTCCGTTTCTGATGGTGAGACCACACCATTTTTTAATAGAGCACTGGTTTGCACAAGCACCTTTTTGTGTGTTTTTTTGTGTCATGCGTGTGTCCAATTTATTTTAATTATTAAAAGTTAAGTTTTATCTATTGGGAGACTCTCCTAGTTATACTTCTCTGTAATCCCCAAGGGTACTGAATTGTGTTCCTACAGCACACTTTAGCTGATTGTGTTGGATTTACCACAACAAATCTTCCAGGTCCTGAAGCAGCAAAACAGCCCCGGACCATCACACTTCCACCACTATATTTTACTGTTGGTATTATGTTCCTTTTCTGAAATGCTTTGTTACTTCTACAGCAGATGTAATGTGACATACACCTTCCAAAAAGTTCAACTTTTGTCTCGTCAGTCCACAGAGTATTTTCCCAAAAGTCTTGGGAATCATTAAGATGTTTTATGGCAAAACTGAGACAAGTCTTTATGCTCTTATTGCTCAGCAGTGGTTTTACTCTTCAACTTTTCTAAATTTCATAGTCATTTAAATGTAGTTGTCATTTATCCTGTCTTACTACATGTCTATGAGCGGTGCTTTGTAGTGTTTTTCATTACGTATTTAAAATCAGAACAGTGGTTGATACAGTTAGCTAGACAACCACAAGGGGGCAGTTCTGTTGTACTTTCAATGTTTTACTACTTCCTATTGCACTGTTGTCAGTATGGAATAAAGTTTACTGTGATCTCCAGATCTACATGATTTAAGCCACTGAAAAGTATCAAAAATGTCCCGATGTTCATAGTCACCTACTCCATTGCTAGTCATATTGTCTATCCTGTAAAATTCCTGTGAACACGTCACCTAATAGACTGCTTTTTCCAATGTATTGGTTATAATCTTTACGCTGTAGGTCAGGTACCATGACTCTAATTTGTATTGTGGCCTTTAGATTCATCTGTTGCCAAACCCCCACCAATCTCATAGCATGACAGATTGGCATAGTGTTAGCTGGAGGTTGGAGGGAGGGCAACTGGGACATATGCTATGAGTTCTGAAAGCCTGTGGGGGTGCTAACACACCACCTTGCCTTGACCAGGGTATTTACATACAGGGTTAGAGGAAGCAAGCTGAACCTGGCTACTGCTCTGCACAATATTTGAGTAATCCACTAGAAATTGAGCAAGCCTAAAGGATAGGATTAATTTGTTTGGACAGGTTTCCATAGTTAGATTACATTTTCTGAGAACTCTACAATAAGATATCTTGAAGCTGTAAAAAGTATTAGAACTTGGCAATCCAAAAATGCTGCAAGAAGAACGTGTGGTTTATTGTATTCCAAAAAGCAATCCAGTGCATAAATTGACGTTTCGGCCAGTTATTAATCCTTCACCATAACGGATTGCAACAGGGGAAGAAGCTGCTTTCCCAACCTCCTTATTCTGCACTGAGATTGCTCAGACCTATTGGCTTGAGGTGGTTGTCTGCTCACGATGATCCTTGTGTAGGGCACATAGACATTAGAAGGCCACTATGTGGACCAAGAAATGAGTTTGCAGACAATGCAAAGTAGAAGAATTTAGGAATATAATCATATCCTCAAACCTCATATTTACAGGTGCTTCTCACAAAATTAAAATATCAACAAAAAGTTAACTTATTCCAGTTCTTCAATACAAAACGTGAAACTCATATATTATATAGAGTCATTACAGAGTGATCTATTTCATGTGTTTTTTTCTGTTAATGTTGATGATTATGGCTTACAGCCAATGAAAACCCAAAAGTCATTATCTCAGTAAATTAGAATACTTTATAACACCAGCTTGAAAATTATTTTGAAATCCGAAATGTTGGCCTACTGAAATGTATGTTCAGTAAATGCACTCAATACTTGGTCGGGGCTCTTTTTGCATCAATTACTGCATCAATGCGGCGTGGCATGGAGGCGATCAGCCTGTGGCACTGCTGAGGTGTTATAGAAGCCCAGGTTGCTTTGATAGCAGCCTTCAGCTCGTCTGCATTGTTGGGTCTGGTGTCTCTCATCTTCCTCTTGACAATACCCCATAGATTCTCTATGGGGTTAAGGTCAGGCGAGTTTGCCGCCAATCAAGCACAGTGATACTGTTGTATATAAACCAGGTATTGGTACTTTTGGCAGTGTGGACAGGTGCCCAGTCCTGCTGGAGAAAGAAAATTCCATCTACAAAAAGCTTGTCAGCAGAGGGAAGCATGAAGTGCTCTAAAATTTCCTGGTAGACGGCGTCGCTGACTTTGGTCTTGATAAAGCACAGTGGACCTACACCAGCAGATGACATGGCTCCCCAAACCATCACTGATTATGGAAACTTCACACTAGACCTCAAGCAGCTTGGACTGTGGCCTCTTTGTACACAGCTCATCTTCTCGTGCTTCCCATGTTTATTAGGTGGATATTACCGTATGTTTCTACTCATCAGCCAATGGAACGTCACAAACTAATCAAATAATTTAGAACATATTTTAGACGAGATTTGACATTGACATTATGAAATTTGATCCACCTTCGGACATAACGTAAATGTGTGGTGTCCTAATACGATGCTGACTTCCTCGTAAGTTATTATTGCATGATATCAATATTAAAGTTTTTTTGTTACAAGTTGTAGAGCTGAATATGTGTATGTACCCTACCGATTATCCTGACTGCAGACATTTTGAATTCCGTTATATATAGAAGTGTGGAAAGTAAAGCTAATCTCTGTATAAATATATACTATATGTAAATATATTACATACTATATATTGGTTCTGTTCACACCTGGATACGTGATTTCCCTTCAGTTTTCCAGTATGTCAGATAACCTATAAACAAAAACTGTGGATCACATCATGAAGGACACATGTTTTCCTACTGTTCTGTGTAGTATATATATATATTATATGGGCAAAATTATTGGGACACCTCTACATTACACGTACAATAGCGTTTATGACGTCCCATTACGCATCCATAGGCATTACCATGGAGTTGTTCTCCCATTGCAAGTATAACAACTTCCACTCTTCTGGGGAAGATTCCAACAAGATTTTGGAGGTCTCTGTGGGAATTTTTGCACATTCATCCAGAAGATTTGTGAGGTCAGACTTTGATGTATGGCTTGGCTCAAAATCTCTAATTCTAATTCCTCCAACAGGTGTTCAATGGGGTTGAGGTTAGGCAATCAAGTTCTTTCCCTCAAACTCACCCATCCAAGCCTTTATGAACCTTACTTTGCACACTGGGGCACAGACATTGAGAACAGAAAAGACCTTTCCCCAAACTGTTACAACAACGACGGGAAGGGCCTTTTGTGTTCTCCATGACTGCGCCTCAATGCTACCACCCCGCACCACGTTACGCATGTAGCCGATCAGCAATCATCAATTCAGACAGTGTAAACCAGCCATTATTTATATCATAATCAGGTTATTTTGACCAGTTTTTGATTCATTTAGTTAAAGATGTTGTCTTGAGGCTGCTATTTCATATAAAGTGAAGCTGTAGGTTTGTGTCTTCTATCAATTGTTGTTCCCTAAATAGACAGCATGGCAGGTAATGTACCTGTTTCCCATGTACTGAAGACACAACAGAAAAATAAAAGTTTTGAGTGGTTCCCTAACAAAGACCCTTGCAAAGCTTCCATTCTTCCTCCATGGCCATTAGTTTTGGATCTTCATTTCCATAACAGGAGACATTGTCCTTCTTGTTTCTTTTATCATGCATGATTCAAATTCTTTTTAGAAAAGTACCAGCCAGGTAAGACAGTTCTCACAACCCAGCAGGACTTATCAGCCATAAGTGCATTAAAATAACACTTCTCAGTGAATGAGAAGAGCTTCCACAATGTCACCTACAGAAATTCAATGAGTTAGGGATCCTGTTGTGTCTCAGTCCAGATGGTAAGTCCTATAGAACAGTAATGGTATTTATTGAGTGTAGAATCACAATAGTGTGAAGTGTTGCTAATATTACAGCTATTTGCATCTTGGTGTGTTTTATGCTTTGTATTAGAGAATACATATCACCAATCGAACTTATTAACAAAAATTGTCAGAAGAGTCCAATGGCAGGCTAAAGAATCTGACTATCTAGAAAAAGTCGAATCTGAATTTCTGCTTTGTGGGATCCCGGCATGCGGAGCAGGAACCCACAATGATTCCGGGCCCCCTCACTATATAGCACATAATCTCATGACTTCCCGTAAAATCTCTGGTCTTGAATTATTCCAGCGCTGCATCCTTTACCAAGCATTTTCTGATTTGTAGCTGCGCCAATATTGTTACCAGTCCCAACATTGGGACCTGACTTTTGCTATACGTGAGAGAAAACACCGTGTGCACAGCTATACTGTGGTGCTTAGACTAGGTTCCCAGACCTTCAATACACATAGAAAGAAGACTAGCACTCAACTTAAGCGGCAAAAGATTTGATTTATTTGTAGCACTTGAAACGTTTCAGTCCATAAGGACTTTCATCAGTCACGTGCTGTTAGAAGCCATTAGGGCTGGGTTCAGAAAGAGCAGGGATGCACAGAATGTGCAAAAAGCGCCGCCACAGCTTGCGTTATAGAGAATGGAGGTAAAATAGAGCTTAGTTAGAGTCCTGTAATGGTGGGGCAATGGCCGCACATCAGGATGTCGCACCCACAAGCTGAAAGCACTGGTGTTCGGGGTGAGGGGCACTGCCTCAAGACACGGTATCCACCGCTAGTCTCACCGGGACTAGCTCTTTCTGAACCCAGCCCTAAGGGCTTCTAACAGCACGTGACTGATGAAAGTCCTTATGGACTGAAACGTTTCAAGTGCTGCAAATAAATCAAATCTTTCGCCGCTTAAGTTGAGTGCTAGACTTCTTTCTATCTGACTTTTGCTATAAACTCGGTTTATTTAGCCTAGAAGTTGCGAAACTTCTGGGAACTTTTGCTAATAAGTTATGTTTTGTGAAATCATCTGCATCTGCTTATTTTGTTTGTTTGTTTTTTTAAATAAAATGGAGCAGCCGCAGTCTTGGGATAGCTACTCTTTAAATATGCTTAAATATATGTATGCTGGTGTGTACCAACCTCTGACCCCTCCCTGAAACACAGAGTCATCAGTGAAGTTCATTTCAAAACCTGAGCTAATCCCTGCATGATGTGCACAATGACAGCGCACTTCCTCACCGGCTCAAATCAGCATTAACAATCCGGCAGGAGAGTGCACTGTCAGTCCACGGAGTCAGAACACCTGATGTGCAGAGACCAGTGAAGTCACTTGCAGGGGCGGTGCTAGTCTCTGTATACTACTGATTTGAGCCAGCGAGGGAGTAGAGTGCACATCACATAGTCCCTGAAATTAACATCACTGATGACTCTTCATTTCAGGGAGGGTGCAAGGGCTGCACTGAGATCCTCAAATGAAGGATCATTAAAAAGGAAGTTATAAGCAAAAAATAAAAGCAGCTAGATAGTGTAAATGGGGAAGAATAGAACATTTTTAATTAAAGCATATAAGAAAATAGTTTACATTATGGCATTAAGCAGATAAAGATTTAGGATGAAAATTACTTTGGATTTCTGACTACCCCTTTACCCCAGTGCAGTAGTTTATGAGCTGTTGTCATTAGATGGACATCTTGGTTAGGCACACTCCTGAAGCAGGATATCACTATTAAAGCCATGTGGTCATCAGATAGTCCTCACCAGTACACAAACAGATGGTCCTGACTAAAGAGCTTGTTTGGCAAAATCACTTTCCACATGACTGAGTGTCGCGCACCAAATAGCAAAGCATTGCTAGCACGTGGCTGGGAATCTGAGCCCTTGTCACCAGGCTGCTGCTTTTTAATGAATTACTCCCTATTATATGTATTGGTCACGGTTCTCTACCTGGAAACTGTGTTTTTGCTTATATTTTTTATAATGAAAATTTTTTAGATAATCAAAAACATTAAATCTTTAACAATCAAATCTTTACACAGTTTTCAGGGTTTTAAAATGCTTGGAGAAATTGTTGCGAATTTCAGGCTTTATTCATTGTGGTTTTTACAATTGATTTAGGTGATTCTGTTTATTTTTTAACATTTTAAAGATGCTCTTTGTCATTTTCAAGTTCTATAGTGAAGCCTATGGAAAAGTTCCAGAAGAAAGTCCTGTGCCCAGAACATGGCAGCACAATGGTTAAATGTCCTACTTTTTCTTACAGCAATGGGGTCCTGGGTTTCAATCCAATGAAAAAGCAATATCTGCATGGAGCATGTATGTTCTTCCATGGTTTGCATTCATTTCCACCTACACTCTCGCCCAATTTGGTTTTCTCGCATCAACCACTCCCACCACGTTATTGCGTCCAGCTTTCACCGCCTTTTTAAGTGGCCGTATCATTCTGTCTTCAGCTTACCATATATATCTGCCCTTCGCGCCCAGTATTTGTGCATCCAGACCTCCTCTTCTGTGCAGCACTACTTACAAAAGTCTGGAGACCTTCTCTTCAGAGCTGCTTCCTAGACCTGGTACTAACGTAAGAAGCTAGCAGAGAGTTGCGAGACACACATTTTATAATAGTAATAATTTTATTTATATATCATCATCAAATTCAGCAGCATTTTCCAATTAAGAGAAGACATATACAGACAATAAAGACAATACAAAGTAACACATAATTCAACAGTTACAGGATAAGTGAGGGTCCTGCTCACAAGCTTACAATCTATAAGGAAATAGGGAGGACACAATAAGCAAAAAATGCTTGTCATGTATGGTCCAGCCATCATTACAATGATAGGGCATTTAAAAAAGCTGCATGATCTGGTCACCAGCCAGTATCTGTCTAAGTAAGGGGTGCACAACATTTTTTGGTCCAAGGGCCACATTGCCATAATGAACCAATCTCAAGGGCCCAAACAATTTTTTAAAGAGGTAATTACATGAATACATCACCGGAACAACCTTTAGTACAGTAATACATCCCCAGAACCAAAATATTGAGTATTTGAGAAGGAGTTTGAGAGTTTCTGCTAAAAAAAAATCAGTGTGTGAACACACGCTAACTTAAACTGAATTTTTGGAGCTGAAACTCGTCACTCCTCCTCATAATACAGGAACCACGGTACTGATGATATGCAGGCAGTATCACATATTTACAACTAGGTACCTTATAAGTGACATCTATTCTGATTGAAGTTGTTCTTTTTTTCTTCTCTAGCCAAATGCCATGATAAGATTTCATGCCCAAAGCTCATATTTGCAGACTTCCCTCTTCTCTGTCTTCAGCAGCACTTCCCGAAACGGTACCCTTAAAAACAAAAGTATATATACCTATGCCGCGCCCTTGAATAAATAATTGCCCTTTTTGTGCTTCCTGCACAAAATATCCTCCCATACTGCCCCTCTCCCTAATACAGTATATCCCCACACTTCCCCTCTCCATAACATGCCCCCTCACAGTCCTCCATAATATACCTCCATACTGGCCCATTCCATAATAAACCCCCACGCTGCCCCTCTCCATAATATACCCTGTTATGGACCTGGTGGTTAGGAGCACCCGGAACGACCTGATGGTTAAACTCACACAGGACAAGCTCTGGGAAGTGGGAGCTCTGCTGACCGCAACCCCTAATCCTATCACACAACTAGAAATAGCCGTGGAGCGTACCTAACTCTACCTAGACGCCTCTTCACAGCTTAAGAGCTAACTAGCCCTAGAGATAGAAAATAAAGCCTACCTTGCCTCAGAGAAATTCCCCAAAGGAAAAGGCAGCGCCCCACATATATTGACTGTGAGTAAAGATGAAAGTCACAAACACAGAAATGAAACAGGTTTCAGCAAAGGGAGGCCAGACTTACTAAACAGACTGAGGATAGGAAAGGTATCTTTGCGGTCAGCACAAAAAACTACAAAAAGACCACGCAGAGTGTGCAAAAAGACCTCCGCACTGACTCACGGTGCGGAGGTGCCACTCTGCATCCCAGAGCTTCCAGCTAGCAAGACAAAATCATGATAGCAAGCTGGACAAGGAAACAATGAACAAATAATTAACTAGCAGGGACTTAGCTTCTGCTGGAGTAGACAGGTCACCAGAAAGATCCAAGAGCGAACTGAACCAGTACAAGAACATTGACAGCTGGCATGGAGTAACGATCAGAGTGGAGTTAAATAGAGCAGCCAGCCTAAGACTAAACTAGGTCACCTGTGGAAGGAACCTCAGAACCAGCAGCTCCACTCACAGCCACCAGAGGGAGTCCATGGACAGAACTCGCCGAAGTACCATTCATGACCACAGGAGGGAGTTCGATAACAGAATTCACAACAATACCCCCACACAGTCACTCCACACTGCCCCTCTCCGTTATATCACTCCAAACTGCCCCTTTCCCTAAGTCCCCCACATTGCCTCTTTGCATATTGTCCTCACTGCCGTTTGCTTTACTATGCCCCCTTTCACAATCTACCAATTGCCCCATAATCCTGTAGACTGTGAGCCCTGGCTGGCAGGGTCCTCTCTCCTTCTGTATTGTGTGTGCCTTGTTTTTGCTCATGTTTATTGTACTTGTCTATATTTGCCCCTTTCACGTGTAAAGCACCATGGAATAAATGGTGTTATAAAAATGTATAATAATAATAATTATGTCCTCCATTGCCCCTTTATGTGCCAATCCTTCCGGCCCCCTCATCTAAAATAAAAGCACATTTCTTCAGCTCCTTTGTGGAGCGCTTACCAGCCCAACGTCTCCTCTGCCTTTGCGGTCCCTGCGGGGCCAGCAGCAGTGTGATGACATCACCAGTATGATGACATCACTGATTAAGCTGCTGCAAGTTGGCGGTGTGACTAATGCGCGCTGCTCCGCCCCAGTCTCAGCACCCAAAAGTTCAAATGTATTCGCATCTGAAAGATGCGGATACCTTGGAATATAGGAAGAATATAAGAAGGAGGAAGCTGCCTCTCCCGGACAGTGGCACAGGCCGCACACCATGGCTTGGTGGGCCCTATGTTGTGCAGGCCTGGTCTAAGTACAGTGAGTGCTATTGGGTGCATGAAGGATGTGGGGACAGATGAGTAAGAGGGAACAGATTTTGAAGAAAATTTAGAAAGAGGGAGCAGGAAAGAGTTAGATTAGTGAAGTGAGGTGATAGGCAAAACAGATGTGTTTTTAAAACAGTTAAAAATGTGGAGACTAGGTATAAGATTGATTGTCTGGGATAGTGCATTCCAGAAAACTGGCACAGCATGAGGAAAATCTTATAGACAGAGGGGTGAGGTTCAGATAATGAAGGATGTAAGGGTACCGTCACACAGTGCGATTTTGATCGCTACGACGGTACGATTCGTGACGTTCCAGCGATATCCATACGATATCGCTGTGTCTGACACGCAGCAGCGATCAGGGATCCTGCTGAGAATCGTACGTCGTAGCAGATCGTTTGGAACATTCTTTCGTCACTGGATCTCCCGCTGTCATCGCTGGATCGATCTAGCGATGCGTTCGCTTGTAACCAGGGTAAACATCGGGTTACTAAGTGCAGGACCGCGCTTAGTAACCCGATGTTTACCCTGGTTACCAGCGTAAATGTAAAAAAAAAAAAACAGTACATACTTACATTCCGGTGTCCGTCAGGTCCCTTGCCGTCTACTTCCCGCACTCACTGACTGCCGGCCGTAAAGTGAAAGCAGAGCACAGCGGTGACGTCACCGCTGTGCTGTGCTTTCACTTTACGACCGGCAGTCAGTGAGTGCGGGAAGCAGACGGCAAGGGACAGACACCAGAATGTAAGTATGTAGTGTTTGTTTTTTTTTACTCTGGTAACCAGGGTAAACATCGGGTTACTAAGCGCGGTCCTGCGCTTAGTAACCCGATGTTTACCCTGGTTACCCGGGGACCTCGGCATCGTTGGTCGCTGGAGAGCTGTCTGTGTGACAGCTCTCCAGCGACCACACTGCGACTTACCAACGATCACGGCCAGGTCGTATCGCTGGTCGTGATCGTTGGTAAATCGTATAGTGTGACGGTACCCTAAGTCTTAAATCAGTTGCAGAATGGAAAGTACAGGTAATATGATAGACAGAGATAAGGGAGGAAATATAGAGTGGTGCAGAACTGTGGAGAGCTTTTGGGGTAAGAGATAAATTAGTATTGTATTTTGCAGCAAATGAGCAACTAGTGCAGTGACTGGCACAGGGTGGAGGAATCGGTGTAGTGGCTGAACAGAAATATGACCCTGGTTTCCACATTCAAGACAGATTGGACAGGAGGAAGTTTGGTTAGCGGGAGACCGTTCAGTGGAGATGCAGTAGGAGTTTTTTGCAGTTTCAAAAGGTATGATTCTGGAAATGTTTTTAAGATGCAGGTAACATGAGCGAGTGAGTGATTGGATAGGAAATAAAGAAACGTTCTTCACATCTTGGGCTCCCTAGCCACAAGTTGGGGATCTCTGACTTAGAAAGTAGACACGTCTCCTACGTGATACTTGCAAGATACTTTTGTTTTGCAAGAGAGAGCAATTTTACACCCACACTCCAAAAACATATGGATAGACTAATTTGCAATTTGGATTGGGAGTCATATTAGCACTATTTAATAAGGAATAGAATAAATATGAATGCTTCATTTTTGAAAAAGCGCATTTTATATTCTCTGGACAATAAAATGGCAACAAAAATTCCACAAAGTGATTTGTGTTATTCCAGTTGTAACCTGCAAACCTTCTTTTACTCCAATTCTCTATGGCTTACATTCTGTCTGTCAGCAGACACAGGTTTTTTTTATAGGATTCAGTAGCCTGAAGTCCAATGATAGGTGCTGACTGCTCCTCAAGGCAAACACAGAGATGGTGACTGTTCACCTGTATGTTTATGTTGTTAATGTGGCTAGTGATAGCGTCTTAGACTAACATTATATATTTTAACACTGTAATGAAAAATATTTTTTGCCTATATAAAGACTCATGTACATGGCCATATAGCTGCTCTATATAACCTCTGATCCGCTCATCTTCATATAGAGAGTATAATATAGACCTGTATTAAATACTATTCAGAAGCATAAATAAAATGAGGTATATAATAGCCATTTGTGTAGCTGAGGTTGAAAAATGAGAATTGAGATTGTTTATGGGAAACACTTTATAAAGCAGAATGATCCCATATCTTGTCATGTAGAAATTCATCTGATTCTGAATTGTGAAGCAAAATAACCTTAGGCGCACTTTTATTAACTGTTCTACAAAGTCTCATTACATAAGGTATTTTGAGCTTTATTTGGTCATTCCCCAGAGTCACTTACAGCAGCAATTTGGTCAATGACTAATTGATCAGTATAAAGTTCTATGTTCCAGTCACTGACTGTGTGGCATGAAAAATAGCTACAAGAGGCTTGGCTGCCCTGAATCCATCCCAATTAAAAAAGTTAATATGAATAGTAAAGTTTTTCAAGTGAAGTGATCTCAGTCTATGCCATGGTAAGGCATGGTGTGGTACATTTAAAATAGCAGGAAACCTGCTTACCAGAAATAGTGGTAATCTGCAGGCAAATACGGGTTTAACCTCTTAGTGCAAACTCTTGTAACTGTATGTCCACGCTGGGGTCTGCATATGCGTTGGGGCTCAGGAGCTGAGTTTCCTCCACATATGGTAGATGTCGGTTATGTTACATAAAGATTAGAAATAGACTACAGGACAACTGGTGAAAAATGTAGGATACAAGTCAAATAATGGTGAGAAATGCTGTTATTTCTCATGTACTCAAAGAACAGCTTATTTTGAAAAGCTACCTGAAATGACAGCCATGCTTTCATTTGAGTTTATCTAATATATAATTGCCTAGAATACTACTTCCTGCAATTTGTGCCAACTTCCGTGGCTTTGTCCGGAGCTAATGTCCGGAGCTAATGTCCGGAGCTAATGTGCGGAGATAATGTCCGGAGCTAATGTCCGGAGCTAATGTCCGGAGCTAATGTCCGGAGCTAATGTGCGGAGATAATGTCCAGAGCTAATGTCCGGAGCTAATGTCCGGAGCTAATGTCCGGAGATAAGTGACGTCAACAGTGTCCAGTGTCTGATTGGTTGCCGCCTGCTGCGAGCGACCAATCAGAAACGTGCCGTACTGTGACACACTCCGCCCGCCATTTTGGTGTGATTTTTGAATTTTTACCTCACAGCAAGTTTCTACTGCGTGGAGGCGGGCCCAGTGACGTTGCTCTTCAAGCTCCTGCCGAATTTCGTCAAAAAAATGATAATACCATTTACCAAAACTATATATATTTAGTTGTGAAGTGGTTCAGTGACATTTTCACACCAATTTTGAACTTTTGTTTGGTGTTTTCTCCATATACTGCCTATTATTTTTGTTCTTTCTTACTATTATTTATTAATTGTATTATTCTTACATTTGAATAAATAAAGTATATATGGATTCTAGATTCCCGATTCTTTAGAATCGGGCTGCCATCTAGTATATAATAATTATTTATAAAATACAACAAAATGACAGCCAATTAAGCCATTGTCCATAATGGTCACGTGAGTTCACTACTTAATGGGGTTTTTCTGGTTGATCATCTCCTATTGATATATCATCCAGGTGCATTAGATGGGGTCTGACTCACTGCACACCAATTCCGCCTTGTTTAGAAAAAAATCCAAAGTTGATTAAGAAATGCTTCCTTGGTGGACCACTTGAAAGTATAGGTCAGCCAAACGTAAAACTTTATATTCCTTAATTGGTCACTTAACAAGTTAATGGTATGTGATTATGATTAAAGGGGTTCTTTCCCTGACAAGGACAAGGACACTGCAGCCAATCATTGGCTGTAACAAGGCACTTCTGGGGCCAGTGATTATTGTCATGGCATTTATATCAGGGAAGTCATACCTGGAGCATGAAATGGAGGAGGAGCCAGTGAGCACAGTGAGCATGACTTCTTTTGGAACATTCTAAGCTGTTTAGAAAGACATGGCTGGATACAACCTCTTTTAGTTGCCTTGTTGGTGCAGTGACAACCTTTCTAATACAAGGGTATAGTTATCGACCTGGTTGATGTTAGTTTTTATTGCCCTAAATGCAAATTGCCTCTCCTCTAGAAGGAAGAAATCTGCCAACCAAGTGCCACCTTTTGGACGTAGCTATCGTATGTGTCGATATCTGCCGGCCTGTCAGTCTTGCAATGTGCCTAAAGGTTGCACCCAAATCTCAGTCTTCTCCAAAATGATGTATTTTGGAGTAGAGATTATAATTGTATTCTCATTAAGAACGATCTGTAAATGCAATCAGAGGGTCAATGCCATTGGCTTTTATGAGGGCTATAAACTTTTAGAAATAAGATTCAAACACACGGAGCAAAGATGAATCTGATCATAAATATTCTACATATGTATTATTATTATTATTTATTATTATTATAGAGCCATTTATATCATGGCGCTTTACATGAGAGAAGGGGTATACATAATAAAAACAAGTACAATAATCTTAAACAATACAAGTCATGACTGGTACAGGAGTAGAGAGGACCCTGCCCGCGAGGGTTCACAATCTACAAGGGATGGGTGAGGATACAGTAGGTGAGGGTAGAGCTGGTCGTGCAACGGTTTGGTGGATCGGGTCAAGTGCACAGGTGGTGAGATGCAATCTTGAGAGTAGAGTGGAGAGTCGATCTTCTGTAATGGTGGAGAAGTTGGTTTTGGAAGAGGAGGGCTGGGCAGTTAGGAGGAAGGGCTCTGGGGGTTGTCGACCAAAACTGTCTCTGATGTTATCAATCTTCTGCTTGAAAAATGAGGCAAAGTTTTCAGCTGAGATGAGTGGGGAGGGAGGAGGTGCTGGGGGACGGAGGAGAAAATTGAAGGTGTTGAATAACTGTTTAGGGTTGCGAGACAGGGAGGATATGAGAGATGAGAAGTAGGTTTGTTTAGCTGTGGCGAGTGTGGCCTTGAAAGTAATGAGGGACTGTTTGAATGCGATGAAGTGCTTGTTGGAGTGGGATCTTTTCCATCTCTGGTCAGCAGCCTTGGAAGCTCGACTCAGTTCTTTGGTCAGGCTGGTGTGCCACGGCCGTCTATTGATTTTGCAAGCTTTAGTATGTGTGAGAGGGGAAACAGATTCCAAAGCTACAGCTATTGTGGTGTTATATAGAGTGGCAGCGTCATCCGCATTGTGTAGGGAACTTATGTCTGTAAGAGGGAGGAGGGATTCAATGAGTGAGTGTAGATCGAGGTTTTTTTTTTATTTCTGCGAAGGTGTGCAAGTTTGTGGGGTGGGGATTGTAGACAACGAGTGGAGAGTGAAGGGAATGTGAGTAGGTTGAGGTCAGAAAGAGGAAAAGGTGAGTTAGAGAGGTTAGATAGGGAGCAGAGGCGGGTGAAGATGAGGTCCAGTGTGTGGCCATCTTTGTGAGAGGCTGCAGAAGACCATTGAGTGTGGCCGAAGGAGAAAGTGAGAGATAGAAGCTTAGTGCCAGCTAAGAGGGGAGTGTCAATGGGGATGTTGAAGTTGCCCAAGATGAAAGTGGGGATGTGAGCGGAGAGGAAATGAAGTAACCAGGTGGTGAAGTGGTCAAAGAAGGTGGTGGCTGGACCTGGGGGTGGTAAATGACAGCCGGTTGGAGGGGGAGAAGATGCTCACGGAGTGCACCTCAAAGGAAGGGAGTGTAACAGAGGGTGGCAGTGGGATTGGGGTGAAGGGGCAGTTATCTGACAGGAGAAAACCAACTCTTCCACCATGCTTGCTGCTGGGGGTGTGTGGAAAAGGTGGAATCCACCATACGAAAGTGTAGCAGGAGAGGCTGTGTCAGAAGGGGTGAGCCAGGTTTCGGTGATGGCGAGAAAGGAAAGTTTATTAGTAATAAAAAGATCATGGATTTAGGAAAGTTTGTTGCAGACAGAGGGACGGACAGCCCCGGCATTTGAAATCACACAGGCCCATGCTGTCATCATCCCCGAATCCCAGATTGGGAAATATTACTAATATTACCCTGCCTGGAGGAAATCAAGATTTATTACAAGACCAATATGTCTAATAATACCATTAATATTGCTATATAAGATTAAATAATTATAATATCAAAATAATAATATTGCAATATTACAGACAAATACCAACAAATAATAACCAAATATTACCAGCATGTACAGTTATAATACCACCATACTGATCGTTAAAGGGGTTGAGGTTAAAGTAACTTCCGACTTCTTAATCTTTATAGCGCACACTGTGAGGATTCTCCAGTGCTGACATTGGGAGCGGGTTGTCATGGCTTTGCTAATTTCATTTGTATTGAGTGAGGCCGTACACATCTAGCCAGCACGTGACCGCATTTATGTGCATTTATCATACTTGCAGTATAATGATCAGGGGCAAAACTACAGTAGGTGCAAGTGTTGTAATCGCACACGGGCCCTGGAGCCTAAGGGGCCCGAAAAGTTTCTTTAGCCTATATAAAAAGACTAATGTTATTAAAGACTTGCAATAATTGGGGGCCCCATTAGATATTTTGCTTTTTTGCCCAGTAGAGGCGACATATCAGGACTGGGACCCAATTTCGAAGGACGCCTTGACTTGGCAGTTGGGCTCACATATATTGGCTAATCTATGCGCTATGTACCTTCTTTTTTACTGTATTTTTCACAGCAATTTTTCAAGATGAATATTTTACAGGATATATATATATATATAAATATATATATATATATACAGTTTATACACACAAAATAGCGCTTTTTTTCTTTTTTCCCATTTTCTATGGCAATAATGCAGTTTCAAAGTTTTAGAGTAATCGTTCTTGGTAATTCATGGTGCAATCTTTATAGTTTTTTTGATTGGCACCTGGCACTAAAATGTAGTATGAAATAATCAGAACAATCCAAACGTACCCTGAAATGATCCCCTATACTACAGTTCCACACAAAAAAAGTAAAGTCCTCATACAGTTCTGTCTATGGAGAAATAAAAAAAATTATGGGTCTCAGAAAATGGTTATACAAACCACTACTGTGATGGATTTATCATGTCTCATATGTCTGCTAGTTACTTTACAAGCAGGTTGGCAAATAGCAGCCACTTGGATAAGACTTAGGGTACCGTCACACAGTGCAATTTTCATCGCTACGACGGTACGATCCGTGACGCTCCAGCGTCGTAACAATATCGCTCCAGCGTCGTAGACTGCTGTCACACTTTGCAATCTACGACGCTGGAGCGATAATTTCATGACGTATGTGCGATGTAGAAGCCGTTGGTTACTATGCGCACATCGTATACGATATATGTTACACCATGCAATCATGCCGCCACAGCGGGACACTAGACGACGAAAGAAAGTTTCAAACGATCTGCTACGACGTACGATTCTCAGCGGGGTCCCTGATCGCAGGAGCGTGTCAGACATTGCGATATCGCTCGAACGTCACAGATATATCGCTCGAACGTCACGAATCGTGCCGTCGTAGCGATCAAAATTTCACTGTGTGACGGTACCCTAACTATGATACAGATAGCAGTAGGCAAAGATTAGCTGAAGTTTCAGTGGTAAACAACAAGTTACTGGCTTGTTTTTCTCAGAATACCTTTAACCCCTTCATGACCCAGCCTATTTTGACCTTAAAGACCTTGCCGTTTTTTGCAATTCTGACCAGTGTCCCTTTATGAGGTAATAACTCAGGAACACTTCAATGGATCCTAGCGGTTCTGAGATTATTTTTTCGTGACATATTGGGCTTCATGTTAGTGGTAAATTTAGGTCAATAAATTCTGTGTTTATTTGTGATAAAAACGGAAATTTGGCGAAAATTTCGAAAATTTTGCAATTTTCACATTTTGAATTTTTATTCTGTTAAACCAGAGAGTTATGTGACACAAAATAGTTAATAAATAACATTTCCCACAGGTATACTTTACATCAGCACAATTTTGGAAACAAAATTTTTTTTGCAAGGAAGTTATAAGGGTTAAAATTTGACCAGCGATTTCTCATTTTTACAACGAAATTTACAAAACCATTTTTTTTAGGGACCACCTCACATTTGAAAACAGATTGAGGGGTCTATATGGCTGAAAATACCCAAAAGTGATACCATTCTAAAAACTGCACCCCTCAAGGTACTCAAAACCACATTCAAGAAGTTTATTAACCCTTCAGGTGCTTCACAGCAGCAGAAGCAACATGGAAGGAAAAAATGAACATTTAACTTTTTAGTCACAAAAATGATCTTTCAGCAACAATTTTTTTATTTTCCCAATGGTAAAAGGAGAAACTGAACCACGAAAGTTGTTGTCCAATTTGTCCTGAGTACGCTGATACCTCATATGTGGGGGTAAACCACTGTTTGGGCGCACGGCAGGACTTGGAAGGGAAGGAGCGCCATATGACTTTTTGAATGAAAAATTGGCTGCACTCTTTAGCGGACACCATGTCACATTTGTAGAGCCCCCGTGTGCCTAAAAATTGGAGCTCCCCCACAAGTGACCCCATTTTGGAAACTAGATGCCCCAAGGAACTTATCTAGATGCATAGTGAGCACTTTAAACCCCCAGGTGCTTCACAAATTGATCCGTAAAAATGAAAAAGTACTTTTTTTTCACAAAAAAATTCTTTTAGCCTCAATTTTTTCATTTTCACATGGGCAACAGGATAAAATGGATCCTAAAATTTGTTGGGCAATTTCTCCTGAGTACACCGATACCTCACATGTGGGGGTAAACCACTGTTTGGGCACATGGTAAGGCTCGGAAGGGAAGGAGCGCCATTTGACTTTTTGAATGAAAAATTATCTCCAATTGTTAGCGGACACCATGTCGCGTTTGGAGAGCCCCTGTGTGCCTATGCATTGGAGCTCCCCCACAAGTGACCCCATTTTGGAAACTAGACCCCCCGAGGAACTTATCTAGATGCATACTGAGCACTTTAAACCCCCAGGTGCTTCACAGAAGTTTATAATGCAGAGCCATGAAAATAAAAAATAATTTTTCTTTCCTCAAAAATGATTTTTTAGCCTGGAATTTCCTATTTTGCCAACAGTAATAGGAGAAATTGGACCATAAATGTTGTTGTCCAGTTTGTCTTGAGTACGCAGATACCCCATATGTGGGGGTAAACCACTGTTTGGGCGCACAGCAGGGCTCGGAAGGGAAGGCACGCCATTTGGCTTTTTAAATGGAAAATTAGCTCAAATCATTAGCGGACACCATGTCGTGTTTGGAGAGCCCCTGTGTGCCTAAACATTGGAGATCCCCCACAAATGACCCCATTTTGGAAACTAGACCCCCAAAGGAACTAATCTAGATGTGTGGTGAGCACTTTGAACCCTCAAGTGCTTCACAGAAGTTTATAACGCAGAGCCATGAAAATAAAAATAAAAATTTCTTTTCTCAAAAATGATTTTTTTAGCCCGCAATTTTTTTTTTCCCAAGGGTAACAGGAGAAATTTGACACCAATATTTGTTGTCCAGTTTCTCCTGAGTACGGTGATACCCCATATGTGGGGGTAAACTACTGTTTGGGCACATGCCGGGGCTCGGAAGTGAAGTAGTGAAGTTTTGAAATGCAGACTTTGATGGAATGCTCTACGGGCATCACGTTGCGTTTGCAGAGCCCCTGATGTGGCTAAACAGTAGAAACCCCCCACAAGTGACCCCATTTTGGAAACTAGACCCCGAAAGGAATTAATCTAGATGTGTGGTGAGCACTTTCAACCCCCAAGTGCTTCACAGAAGTTTATAACGCAGAGCCGTGAAAATAATAAATACGTTTTCT
This sequence comes from Ranitomeya imitator, assembly GCF_032444005.1. NCBI lineage: Eukaryota > Metazoa > Chordata > Amphibia > Anura > Dendrobatidae > Ranitomeya > Ranitomeya imitator. The sequence continues at coordinate 450,129,815 of NC_091287.1, read as the reverse complement.
TTCCTCAAAAATAATTTTTTAGCCCAGAATTTTTTATTTTCCCAAGGGTTACAGGAGAAATTGGACCCCAAAAGTTGTTGTCCAGTTTCTCCTGAGTACACTGATACCCCATGTGTGGGGGTAAACCACTGTTTGGTCACACGTCGGGGCTCAGAAGGGAAGTAGTGACTTTTGAAATGCAGACTTTGATGGAATGGTCTGCGGGCGTCACGTTGCGTTTGCAGAGCCCCTGGTGTGCCTAAACAGTAGAAACCCCCCACAAGTGACCCCATTTTGGAAACCAGACCCCCCAAGGAACTTATCTAGATATGTGGTGAGCACTTTGAACCCCCAAGTGCTTCACAGACGTTTACAACGCAGAGCCGTGAAAATAAAAAATCATTTTTCTTTCCTCAAAAATGATGTTTTAGCAAGCAATTTTTTATTTTCTCAAGGGTAACAGGAGAAATTGGACCCCAGTAATTGTTGCGCAGTTTGTCCTGACTATGCTGGTACCCCGTATGTGGGTTTAAACCACTGTTTGGGCACACGTCGGGGCTCGAAAGGGAGGGAGCACCATTTGACTTTTTGAATAAAAGATTGGCTGGAATCAATGGTGGCGCCATGTTGCGTTTGGAGACCCCCTGATGTGCCTAAACAGTGGAAACCCCTCAATTCTAACACCAACACACCCCTAACCCTTATCCCAACTGTAGCCGTAACCCTAACCACAACCATAACCCCAACACACCCCTAACCCTAACCACAACCCTAATTCCAACCCAACCCTAACCCTAAGGCTATGTGCCCACGTTGCGGATTCGTGTGAGATTTTTCCGCACCATTTTTGAAAAATCCGCGGGTAAAAGGCACTACGTTTTACCTGCGGATTTACCGCGGATTTCCAGTGTTTTTTGTGCGGATTTCACCTGCGGATTCCTATTGAGGTTGGTTTTCCATATGTTTACATGGTACTGTAAACCTGATGGAACACTGCTGCGGATCCGCAGCGGCCAATCCGCTGCGGATCGGCAGCCAAATCCGCACCGTGTGCACATAGCCTAATTCTAAAGGTATGTGCACACGCTGCGGAAAATGCAGTTTCCCATGAGTTTACTTTTCAATGTAAACCTATGGGAAACAAAAATCGCTGTACACATGCTGCAGAAAAACTGCACAGAAACGCAGCGGTTTACATTCCACAGCATGTCACTTCTTTCTGCGGATTCCGCAGCGGTTTTACAACTGCTCCAATAGAAAATCGCAGTTGTAAAACCGCAGTGAAATGCACAGAAAAACCGCGGTAAATCCGCGATAAATCCACAGCGGTTTAGCACTGCGGATTTATCAAATCCGCTGCGGAAAAATCCGCAGAGGACCAGAATACGTGTGCACATACTGAAACCCTAACCCTAACCCTACCCCTAACCCTACCCCTAACCCTACCCCTACCCCTAACCCTACCCCTAACCCTACCCTAACCCTACCCCTAACCCTAACCCTAACCCTAAAACACTAGTTCTAACTCCAACCTTAGTGGAAAAAAAAAATTCTTTATTTTATTATTGTCCCTACCTATGGGGGACAAAGGGGGGGGGGTCATTTACTGTTTTTTTTTATTTTGATCACTGTGATAGGTTTTATCACAGTGATCAAAATTCACATTGGAACGAATCTGCCGGCCGGCAGATTCGGCGGGCGCACTGCGCATGCGCCCGCCATTTTGGAAGATGGCGGCGCCCAGGAAAGAAGACGGACGGACCCCGGGAGACTCGGTAAGTATAAGGGGGGAGGGAAATCAGGGCACGGGGGGGGGGGCGTCGGAGCACGGGGGGTGGATCGGAGCATGAGGGTGTGGATCGGTGTGCGGGCGGGTGGATCGGTGTGCGGGCGGGTGGATCGGTGTGCGGGGGGGTGGATCGGTGTGCAAGCGGGTGGATCGGTGTGTGGGGGGGTGGATCGGTGTGCGGGGGGGTGGATCGGTGTGCAAGCGGGTGGATCGGTGTGTGGGGGGGTGGATCGGAGTGCAGGGGGGGTGGATTGGAGCACGGGGGGAGCGGACAGGAGGACGGGGGAGCGGAGCACAGGACGGAGGGGAGCGGACCACAGATCGGGGGGATGGGGGGGCGATCGGTGGGGTGGGGTTGCGGCACAAAAGTGTTTCCAGCCATGGCCGATGATATTGCAGCATCGGCCATGGATGGATTGTAATATTTCACCAGTTTTTTAGGTGAAATATTACAAATCGCTCTGATTGGCAGTTTCACTTTCAACAGCCAATCAGAGCGATCGTAGCCACGGGGGGTGAAGCCACCCCCCCCTGGGCTAAACTACCACTCCCCCTGTCCCTGCCGGCCGGGTGACATTGGAGTTAACCCTTTCACCCGGCCTGCAGGAGCCCAATCCGGCCATGACGCATATGCTGCGTCACAGGTCGGATTGGCACGGGTTTTCATGACGCATACGCTGCGTCAAAGGTCGGGAAGGGGTTAATTCATGGCACTGTAAGGCTGAAGCTACCTGGTGACTTTGGCCACACTATGTCAGTCTACCAAAACATTGCTAGGTGTTAATGCTGTATCGCAGCATAATACAAGTGAACCAGGTCGCATTGCAACCCTAATGGTAATGCGACCATGACAAAAAAGATGCAAAAATCATACCCAGTTGAATTTTTTGTAACTGGTTTGTCTCAGCACCTTCATAGTTTCAATGCGATACTTATGTTGTGATTGTGCTACACGACGTGTGTTGCTGCCAAAGTCACCATGTTCATTGGCTGTAGCAGAGGACCATTGCTCTGGGCCATTACTTCCAGCATAGACATAAGGTACAGGGTATGCGTTGTAGCCACGCTTCAGAAGAGAACGAGGGTGGATAGTGTTTCGAGCACCTACAGAGTTCTAAGTGACTCACTTATGCAGGACTTGTGGCCTAGTGGCAAATATTGGTGACCCCCGTTACTGCCAGTGTAACAATCAAAAACGCTTGTAGAGAATATGACAGCGACAGGTCTAGTGCTCAGAGTGGCGCCCATTGAGCTAAGACAGAAAGGCATAAATATTTGTTTGAATAAGATATTGCATTAAGATTAGTAAGTGTCGTAAATTACTGTACTGCTCTTATTGTTATTACTGCTAGCAGTGTTCACCTGTTTCTATCCATATATACTGTATATAGAGTCATTAGAAACAGAGTGATCTATTTCAAGTGTTTATTTCTGTTAATTTTGATGATTATGGCTTACAGGCAATGAAAACCTAAAAGTCATTATCTCAGCAAATTAGAATAATTAACAAAAAACACCTGCAAAGGCTTCCTAAGCATTTAAAAAGGTCCCTTAGTCTGTTTCAGTAGGCTCCACAATCATGGGGAAGACTGCTGACTTGACAGATGTCCAGAAGGCAGTCATTGACACACTCCACAAGGAGGGTAATCCAACCGGGATAACTGCAACCTTGAAAGGATTATTAAAAAAAGGCCGTTCAAAAATTTGGGGGAGATTCACAAGGAGTGGACTGCTGCTGGAGTCATTGCTTCAAGAGCCATCACACACAGACGTATCCAGGACATGGGCTATTAGTGTCATATTCTTTGTGTCAAGCCACTCATGACCAATAGACAACGTCAGAAGCATCTAACACGGGCCAAGGAGAAAAAGAACTGGACTGTTGCTCAGTGGTCCAAGGTGTTGTTTTCAGATTAAAGTAAGTTTTGCATTTCATTTGAAAATCAGGGTCCCAGAGTCTGGGGGAAGAGTGGAGAGGCCACAATCCAAGCTGCACACAATCAGTGATGGTTTGGGGAGCCATGTCATCTGCTGGTGAAATTTTAGAGAACTTCATGCTTCCCTGTGCCGACAAGCTTTTCAGAGATGGAAATTTCATTTTTCGAGCAGGATTTGGCACCTGTCCACACTGCCAAACGTACCAATACCTGGTTTAAAAACAACAGTATCACTGTCCTTGATTGGTCAGCAAACTCTTCTGACCTTAACCCCCACAGAGAATCTATGGTGTATTGTCAAGAGGAAGATGATACACCAGACCAAACAATGCAGATGAGCTGAAGGTGGATATCAAAGCAACCTGGGCTTCCATAACACCTCAGCAATGCCATAGGCTGATCGCATCCATGCCACGCTGTGCAGTAATTGATGCCAAAAGAGCCCCGACCAAGTATTGAGTGCATTTACTGAGCGGTGGAGCGCCCCCAGACACAGGGCCACAAGTCACTCGGTACCGGTCCCTTCTCCTTCGGTTCTGCGGTTGTCACGGTGGCTGGACCCGGTCGTGACCCTGCTAAGGGGCGTCCAATGAAAATGGTAGTACAGTCTGTCAGTAGTTCGTGACGCCACCTGTGGTGTTCGTTCAGGGTGACTGACGCTGCTGTGGGGTCCACTGGGGTGATGGAATAGCAGCCGGATGGTATACCTTCCCACAGGTGAAGTAAATCCCCAGGGCTTCCCAGTAGTGTGGATGGAGATGGTGTGAGGTGCAGGCAATAACGAGGACACAGGGTTGCAGTCTCTTTACCTTTTACTGAAGGCTTCAGTACACTCAGTCCAGAGCACATTCAACCGGGCTATCAGAGACTGGCCGGTCCGATGGGCACATCCAGAGTTTCCCTCGCAGATGGAAATCTTTGCCTACCAATAGCGCCTCTGTGTTGTAGTCCTACCCTGCTGAGCATTCGGGATAGTCCTCACAACTGCTGTGTCCTCCTTCTTTCGTTCTCTACAGCTTTCTCTCTCTCTCTCGTTCTTTGGTTCCAGATGTTGCTAGTTTCTAACGTCCCCCAGATATAGTATGGCTAGGACGCCACCCGTTTGACGGGAAGGCTTGGAGGTCTTCCGGGACCCTAGAGACGCCCCTCTCCCAATGTTGCCCCCTAGTCTTCGTAGGTGTAAAAGGTAGACAGCCAACCTATAATCAACTGTCCAGCGGAATTTGAAGTAAGGCCTGAAGTCAGTTACTCCTACGGTGATCCGGCCACCGACTACGCGCCTCAGTAAGATGTTGCCTTCCTCTCTCGGCACGACTCTTACTGGCTCTCCTTTGTGCTGATCTCATTTACACTGTTCCACAATATCCTTCCCCTCTTGTCTCTCTCTTAGGATACCGCCGCAAGGTGTGCAGGCGCGGTTCCGTCACGTTCTATTCTGTTCGCTAGGCATCTGCCAGGTTCCCACGCCTGACAGGGACCCCCCTGTGCCTTCTCCCTGCAACACCCCCTGCCACGGGATGTTGCCTAGTTCCAACCCAGTCAGCTTCTGACTAACTTCCTCCCCAGCCCCTAGTTTTACCAGTGTGAGGAGTGGCCCAATAAATAAAGCCTTTTTCTCCCCCTAGTGGCCGGAGTGTGAAGTGTAATGTGTTCTGGTGATACCTGGTCAGGAGAACTCTTTAGTGCCATTGGACGTACTGCTACTCGCCTTGGGGCCATACTGCAACAACCAGGTCTCTGGGGCGCTGCACTCCCCCCCGGTTAAATCCAGTACTCCTGGACTGGGAAGAAGAACAACAATACAATGCAGTGAAAGACATACAAAATTTTGAATGCTAAGAACAAGTAAATAGAAAAAGTGCTTCCCTTTATGGGAGGTAAGGACACTTGAACGTTACAAACAAAAATAACAGTATTAAATATTTTTAAATAACATTTACACTATAAATAACTCTTAGTACCCAGCCGGGTATGCTACTAAGTGCAAATTTTTGGAACAAACAGCTAACTCTTCCTTTAAGGGCGTATAAGCTGAACCCACTAAAGGCCTACTATCAAGTACTATAACAACTCAACTTTCTTTTCCGTTCTCACTTCACCAATGCAGGACCGCCTAGCTCCTTGGCTGAGCCTACTGCCATTGCGCAGTCAGGAGGACTCTATCTTTAACCCCCACGGGTTCATTTCAAACTTTCCTGTCCTCAATCTTTGTTAACATTATTAAACTATCTAAATTCCTCAACATTATTAACGTTTCAACATTTATCAAAGTTATCATCAAACATTCCCTTTAAGAGGGACCCAAGTCTCTGGTGCAGATTCTCTTTCCAGCAAGCAAGTTCACGGCAAGCAAGTCCTTCTGCAGCAAGTCTTCGCAAAGTCTTCGCAAAGTCTTCCTCGACTTATAAAACCAGTAGAGGGCACCTTTAAGAAGGTGCAATTATTTACAAAGCCAGTTTGTGAATCATTCACCGTCCATGATTCGGCAGTCTTTAAAACAATGATGAACAGTAGAAAAACAAACAATAGAAAACAATAGAGATCCCGGGTCAACAAAGGGATCCCTAGGAGTTAACCCTGGACGGGTTGGAAGTAGCAGCAGGTAACAGTTAACTATTTACATATTCAGGTTTTCGAGGTTTAGTGCTGTAATGGGTGACACGACGTCGGTCGGTGGCGACCACATCCCATCCGGAAAAAGCCTGGCTCTGTGTCACCTTCCAGCACCGTCGTATCAGCAGCGGTCTGGGTGCGAACGTTGATACCGGTGGCAGACTCCACAAGCAGAGCACCACACGTCGGGGTGGTAGTGCTGGGTCCTATGGGGTCAGGGGTCAATGGAGTCCCGCCACCAGTTTCAGTTGTGATCGTCGATGGCGCGACCACGAGCGCACAGCGTTTGACTCTCTTGGCATACCACCCTCGCTCACTCCAGTGGCGGGTGTAGGTCACATGGTCCCCTCTGTACAAGTTTCGGAGTGGTGGAACACTGCGGGACTGGGGTTCCACGTTGCAGCTAGTCACATAGACCTCGGTCAGCAGCCCTGGCTCTAATATGAAGCCGCAACCCCTCCCCCGGTGGAAGGCCAGCACAATCCCCTGTTTTATCAAACTCTCAGGGCAACAATTGACAAGGGGCACCCGTTCCTCGGGTCGGACGGTCTGTTCCATTCTTTCTCGATCTTCCCATTGTGAGATTAGGCTTTGCCTATACTGATCCCAGGTGAGCCTGATGACGTAGGAGACTTCCTGTCGGGACCAGTCTGGCTGAAACCAGGGGGTATTCCACTCAAAGACCACTCCCCTGGGGCTGATGTTGATTGGTATACCCAGAGGTGTCGGTAGCGGGGGCAGGATCTCCTTCATGGCGTACAGGGCCGCCACCACGATCTCAGTAGCGGGACACCAGTCATCAATGGGCTGGGGAGCAATCGCCGGAGCCGTCGGTCGGGCAGGGGCGCTGCTGGTACCTGCGTCTGATGTGGTTCCACCGATGTCGGTCGGCTCCGCTGACGAGGATGCTGGAGTCTGCTGCGGCCCTGACCACGACTTCCCTTGGGCGGCCTTCCAGCCCAGCGCCGACTTCCATTTCCTCGCCGTCGCCAACCCCCCGTCTGGAGTCGGGTCCTCCGGCAACTCCAGGGGATCCGGGTCCCCCTGCGATGGCAAGCTCTGGTTCGGCTCTGCTGGGCTGCGGTGCTCCGGGGTCACTTCGTCGTCGTTCTGGTACTCGCTGGTCATCAGCTCCGCTCCTGGGTCTGCAGCAGCACACACACGAGGCTCCGTCATTTTCTGGGGTTTGAGCTCCTCCATTCCTGAGCTCGTCATCCTGCAGCCGTAGTCGGAGTGGGCGGGTTCTGCTGTTCGCGCCGTTTTCTCGATCTCCTCCCATGACACGCCCTCCTTCTTCTCCTGTGCTCCTCGTGGTGCGGCAATGGCAGCGGTTTTGGCGGGAATCATGCGTCAATAGCAATTTACAGTCTTTGCAATAAATCACAGTCCAACACATTTCAATCACAGTTCCAAGGCACACATGACCCAATTCTTCAGGCTTAAGTACGATCCTGTTCGTGACGCCAAGTTGGAGCGCCCCCAGACACAGGGCCACAAGTCACTCGGTACCGGTCCCTTCTCCTTCGGTTCTGCGGTTGTCACGGTGGCTGGACCCGGTCGTGACCCTGCTAAGGGGCGTCCAATGAAAATGGTAGTACAGTCTGTCAGTAGTTCGTGACGCCACCTGTGGTGTTCGGTCAGGGTGACCGACGCTGCTGTGGGGTCCACTGGGGTGATGGAATAGCAGCCAGATGGTATACCTTCCCACAGGTGAAGTAAATCCCCAGGGCTTCCCAGTAGTGTGGATGGAGATGGTGTGAGGTGCAGGCAATAACGAGGACACAGGGTTGCAGTCTCTTTACCTTTTACTGAAGGCTTCAGTACACTCAGTCCAGAGCACGTTCAACCGGGCTATCAGAGACCGGCCGGTCCGATGGGCACACCAGATTTTCCCTCGCAGATGGAAATCGTTGCCTACCAATAGCGCCTGTGTGTTGTAGTCCTACCCTGCTGAGCATTCGAGATAGTCCTCACAACTGCTGTTCTCCTTCGTTCGTTCTCTACAGCTTTCTCTCGCTCTCTCTCTCTCTCTCGTTCTTTGGTTCCAGATGTTGCTAGTTTCTAACGTCCCCCAGATATAGTATGGCTAGGACGCCACCCGTTTGACGGGAAGGCTTGGAGGTCTTCCGGGACCCTAGAGACGCCCCTCTCCCAATGTTGCCCCCTATGTCTTCGTAGGTGTAAAAGGTAGACAGCTAACCTATAATCAACTGTCCAGCGGAATTTGAAGTAAGGCCTGAAGTCAGTTACCCCTACGGTGATCCGGCCACCGACTACGCGCCTCAGTAAGATGTTGCCTTCCTCTCTCGGCACGACTCTTACTGGCTCTCCTTTGTGCTGATCTCGTTTACACTGTTCCACAATATCCTTCCCCTCTTGTCTCTCTCTTAGGATACCGCCGCAAGGTGTGCAGGCTCGGTTCCGTCACGTTCTGTTCTGTTCGCTAGGCACCTGCCAGGTTCCCACGCCTGACAGGGACCCCCCTGTGCCTTCTCCCTGCAACACCCCCTGCCACGGGATGTTGCCTGGTTCCAACCCAGTCAGCTTCTGACTAACTTCCTCCCCAGCCCCTAGTTTTACCAGTGTGAGGAGTGGCCCAATAAATAAAGCCTTTTTCTCCCCCTAGTGGCCGGAGTGTGAAGTGTAATGTGTTCTGGTGATACCTGGTCAGGAGAACTCTTTAGTGCCATTGGACGTACCGCTACTCGCCTTGGGGCCATACTGCAACGACCAGGTTTCTGGGGCGCTGCACATACATTTCAGTAGGCCAACATTTCGGATTTTAAAATAATTTTTCAAGCTGGTGTTATAAAGTATTCTAATTTACTGAGATAATGACTTTTGGGTTTTCATTGACTGTAAGCCATAATCATCAGCAGTAGCAGAAATAAATACTTGAAATAGATCACTCTGTTTGTAATGACTCTATGTAATACATGAGTTTTACTTTTTGTATTGAAGAACTGAAATAAATTATAGCTTTTTGATGATATTCTAATTTATGTATATACAGTATGTCCCTATAGTTAGATAAACAGTTCTGGATGATTACCATTGTCCCTTCATTGTCTGCACCGTTGCTTTCAAATAACCTGTTCACAAATTCAAAGTATGTCATTGGGTGGGAAGGGGTTAAACAGGCAGTTTGGATGACATCACAGAGCACAGAAACATCATAGACATCATATGACATCACAATTGGCATAGAATGTGCAACGTGCAACACCTTAGCCATCTTTTTTCATTAGAGCTTGACAGCTTGAAGGAAACAGGTCCAGGTAGGGAACTCTTCACTTATGACATTAATCATATATTGTATAGATGGGGGTTAGTAGTAGGATTCATAACTGCATAATTCACCTGAAAATCTTAGCAAAAAACGCTGTATCATGTGTCCTGTGATTGTTATAATGATTTGATGTAAAATATGAAGATTTTGGCTCTTTATTAAGCCAGTGTTAGCCCGGCCTAACAGGGATTACCAATCTGGACAACCCCTTCCCTAAATGAGGACTTGCTGTTCGATCAACTAATCATGTGTCACTGGTCTTGAAGACCCTCAGCAATCGGCTGGTTTTGCCCTCTGTGACACCCTGGTGCTCTAATAAAAGCATTCGGAGAGGGGTGGGCCAGGTGAGACAACTCCATTTGGTTCCATTTTTGTGTAACTTTGCAATTAATGTTGTGAAAATGTTTTTATAACATAAATGTAATTGCAGACTGCTACAGTTCTCCATTATCGGCTCCCTTGGTCCTGTTGGATCAGGGGTGACCGGGAATTGACGTTTTATCGTGATCAGGAATTGCAGCATGGCGTCCTGTGTTTTCCTTTAGTTCATAGAACAGTAGGTGACACGGATTAGAATAAAAGGGTGGAAATTTTTAGGTTTTAACATGCGTCAAGAGTCAATTAAAAATGAGGCTGGTGATTATTTGCAGCCTGCGATTCTGTTTTATTAATTCTACTCTTGATGTTGGAACCTTGATACATAACACACCAGTGGCTGTTATTACCACAGGGGACAGGGACATCACAGGGCACATGACATCATAGATATCACATGACATCACAGGGGACCTGACATCGTAGATATCACATGACATCACAGGGCACATGACATCATAGATATCACATGACATCACAGGGCACATGACATCACAGGGCACATGACATCATAGATATCACATGACATCACAGGGCACATGACTTCATAGATATCATATGACATCACAGGGGACATGACGTCACAGGGGACATAACATCATAGATATCACATGACATCACAATTGGTACAGAATGTATAAAGTTATTATCCTGAACCACCTAGTGTCCCCAGAGGCAGCAGCTTGAGGAAGACAAGTCCCGGTAGGTAGCTGCTCGCCTAACACTAAGGCCCGATTCACACATTGTGGGGTGTTCGTGGTGAAGTTTAGAACTGCACCATTTATCCCCTAAAAAACCTCATCAAATATCTCTGAGTGACGTGTTTTCTCTTGTGTAGCAGGATGACTCCTTAAATAGGACCTACCATTTAATCCTCTTTTTTGTAATGATAGGTTTTATGTCTCATGCACTTCAGATGGGCAGCTGTAATGAAGCACGGACAGATGACAGTGGCGCAGCAGGAAACCTGAGCAGAAACAACGGAGAACGTAGTAGATTGATGCAGCAGGAGAACCAGAACTGGAACCACAGGATATCATGGGCACAATTGATGAAACGGAATAGAGTGACTCTGATCAAACTTAGATCAGAATTTGATCAGAGTGGCATCAGTTTTTCTTGGACGTGGAGAGGGGGAAAAAAAGGTTTCTCCTCCTTCTCCATTATGTCAGTCTGTGAAAATCGGATAGCACTCAGATGTCATCCAATTGGGGTCCAAATTTTTCATGGGCCTGTAGACTTGCATTGCCTATTTTGATCTGACACTAGGATCAAATTCGGACTTGTCTCCGATTTTTACAGTGGACCACTGGGTCCGAGGAAAAAATCTGACATTTTCACAGCTCCATAGAATATCATAGTTACGAGTGCTATCCATCAAAACCACGGCTAGCATTCAGATGGCAAAATTGGTTGTGCGCACGGACCCTTATGTGGAGTTGATCAGTTGGTGACTGGATCTTGGGAAACCCACTGATCGCTCCACACAACTGCTCTATAGCACGCTATTCAACAGACAGAAGCACAGAGCTCTGCCTGAGCGGGCTCAAATCTATGTAGAGGCTCGATAGAAAGTCTATTAGCCTGTATTCTACTCTGTGCACAGGCTTATAGAATTGCACAAACACACACAAACACATATATATTTACTTATTTTACACACATAGCTCCATTAATTCCACACCGCTATGTATACACACTATATATAAATAAATTAAATATACATAAATAAATATATTTCTACATATATATTTATATATGCTCTCTGATTTTCACAGACTGACAAAATGATGCCGCTCTGTTCACACTCTGATTAAAGCCTGATTGGAGTCTGCAACATATATACAGTGGGGCAAAAAAGTATTTAGTCAGTCAGCAATAGTGCAAGTTCCACCACTTAAAAAGATGAGAGGCGTCTGTAATTTACATCATAGGTAGACCTCAACTATGGGAGACAAACTGAGAAAAAAAATCCAGAAAATCACATTGTCTGTTTTTTTAACATTTTATTTGCATATTATGGTGGAAAATAAGTATTTGGTCAGAAACAAAATTTCATCTCAATACTTTGTAATATATCCTTTGTTGGCAATGACAGAGGTCAAACGTTTTCTGTAAGTCTTCACAAGGTTGCCACACACTGTTGTTGGTATGTTGGCCCATTCCTCCATGCAGATCTCCCCTAGAGCAGTGATGTTTTTGGCTTTTCGCTTGGCAACACGGACTTTCAACTCCCTCCAAAGGTTTTCTATAGGGTTGAGATCTGGAGACTGGCTAGGCCACTCCAGGACCTTGAAATGCTTCTTACGAAGCCACTCCTTCGTTGCCCTGGCGGTGTGCTTTGGATCATTGTCATGTTGAAAGACCCAGCCACGTTTCATCTTCAATGCCCTTGCTGATGGAAGGAGGTTTGCACTCAAAATCTCACGATACATGGCCCCATTCATTCTTTCATGTACCCGGATCAGTCGTCCTGGCCCCTTTGCAGAGAAACAGCCCCAAAGCATGATGTTTCCACCACCATGCTTTACAGTAGGTATGGTGTTTGATGGATACAACTCAGTATTCTTTTTCCTCCAAACACGACAAGTTGTGTTTCTACCAAACAGTTCCAGTTTGGTTTCATCAGACCATAGGACATTCTCCCAAAACTCCTCTGGATCATCCAAATGCTCTCTAGCAAACTTCAGACGGGCCCGGACATGTACTGGCTTTAAGCAGTGGGACACGTCTGGCACTGCAGGATCTGAGTCCATGGTGGCGTAGTGTGTTACTTATGGTAGGCCTTGTTACATTGGTCCCAGCTCTCTGCAGTTCATTCACTAGGTCCCCCCGCGTGGTTCTGGGATTTTTGCTCACCGTTCTTGTGATCATTCTGACCCCACGGGGTGGGATTTTGCGTGGAGCCCCAGATCGAGGGAGATTATCAATGGTCTTGTATGTCTTCCATTTTCTAATTATTGCTCCCACTGTTGATTTCTTCACTCCAAGCTGGTTGGCTATTGCAGATTCAGTCTTCCCAGCCTGGTGCAGGGCTACAATTTTGTTTCTGGTGTCCTTTGACAGCTCTTTGGTCTTCACCATAGTGGAGTTTGGAGTCAGACTGTTTGAAGGTGTGCACAGGTGTCTTTTTATACTGATAACAAGTTTAAACAGGTGCCATTACTACAGGTAATGAGTGGAGGAAAGAGGAGACTCTTAAACAAGAAGTTACAGGTCTGTGAGAGCCAGAAATCTTGATTGTTTGTTTCTGACCAAATACTTATTTTCCACCATAATATGCAAAAAAAATGATAAAAAAACAGACAATGTGATTTTCTGGATTTTTTTTTCAGTTTGTCTCCCATAGTTGAGGTCTACCTATGATGTAAATTACAGACGCCTCTCATCTTTTTAAGTGGTGGAACTTGCACTATTGCTGACTGACTAAATACTTTTTTGCCCCACTGTATGTGTACTTTGTGAACTATAAGACGCACCTGACCATAAGATGTACCCCAATTTTGGGGGTGGAAAATAGGAAAAAAATATTTTTAAATAACATGGGGATGCGTCTTCTAGTCTGGTTTAATGGTAGTTTTCTGCAACACCGGAGGCAGGGTCACTGCTTCAGGATGTCGACAGCATCAGGGTGGGGCGATGTTGGGGACCCTGGGCTCTCATAAGATGTTTGCGCCGGTGAGTGGAGTCCCCTTTCCCATTGATTTCTCTGTAGTGGGCTTTGGGAATATCGCTGCCAAAAGCTGCATATGCGCTGATTAAAATCTTGGGAGACGAGATACTGGAAGACTATCTCAATCTGCACATGCACCACATCCAGCAGCCATTTTTCCGAAGCTCATCACAGGAAAATCAATGGAAAAGGGGACTCCGCTCACCGGCGCCAACATCATATGAGAGCCCAGGGCCAGCAGCATCGGCCCACTCCTGCCACCTCCGCCAGCCTCGGGAAGCAATGACTCTGCCTCCTGTGACACCGTTCCACCACAGCCTCCACCCTGATAAGCTACTTTCAGATTATAAAACACTCCAATTTTCCTCCAAAATTTGGAGGGAAAATAAGCGCGTTTTATAATTATAAAAATACGGTATGCCTGCAGAAGGGGGTTGCTTTGTGTATGGTCAAGTTTGCACCCTTAGGGTATGTTTCCACGTTCAGGAAACGCTGCGTGTTTGACGCTGCATAGAGACGCAGCATCAAACACGCAGCGTCGAGATGTTACAGCATAGTGGAGGGGATTTCATGAAATCCCGTCTCCACTATGCGTGGTAACACGCACCCGGTGGCCCTGCATTTCCAGACATTCGGCGTGTCTTTTTAGATCGCAGCATTTCCGTTTACCTTGCGGCGACGCTGCGCCGCCGCAAGGTATAACACAGGGACCTATGTGTGGGGTGCGATGATCCTGGATGTGTGCTATGAACACATCCGGCATCATCGCGTCCCCAGAAGGGGTCGGGCTTTGGGTGGAGCGATTTTGCCGCTCCGTCCAAACTGCCGGCCATCCTGAACGTGGACACGTACCTTTAACGCCGGACTTGCATAGATGTTTAGAAGCCTTCTGGTACATTACATTTCCTGATGTGTGGATTATTCCCACGGGTAGACTCAAATTCAAATGTTCAATGAACGATCTGCAATAATAAATCATTCAGTGTGCAATATTCTCGGCAGCACATGTCCTATTTATACAGGATGATGTGCTACCAAGAACGATGATCTTTTTGTGAGGCACAAAAGATCATTTCACCTGGCGAACAAGCATTTTGCTCATTCATTGGATGATTGGCAGTCTACTTAGATGGCACAATTATCGTGAACGAGCGTCCCTAAGAAACTCTTGTTTGCAGTGGCGTGACTACAAAGTTATGGGCCCCGGTGCAAACTTTCAAATGGGGCCCCCCCTCCATGCCAAAATATTTTCCACCCAAATTCACATTTTCCCTATTAATTCCCTATTAATTAATTCCCTACATGCCTCGGCTGCCCCCCCCCCCTAGATACGCCACTGCCCTAGATACGCCTCCTTGCCTATTCTACCACTTCCATCATTTCCTTCTCCCCCACCATCCCCATCCTTGTCCATTCCACCACTTCCATCATTTCCTCCTCCACCACCATCCCCATCCTTGCCCAATCCACCACTTCCATCATTTCCTCCTCCACCACCATCCCCATCCTTGCCCATTCCACCACTTCCATCATTTTCTCCTCCACCACCATCCCCATCATTGCCCATTCCACCACTTCCATCATTTCCTCCTCCACTACCATCCCCATCCTTGCCCATTCCACCACTTCCATCATTTCCTCCTCCACCACCATCCCCATCCTTGCCCATTCCACCACTTCCATCATTTCCTCCTCCACCACCATCCCCATCCTTGCCCATTCCACCACCATCCCCATCCTTGCCCATTCCACCACTTCCATCATTTCCTCCTCCACCACCATCCCCATCCTTGCCCTCTCCTCCCTCTACACACACACACACACACCATTTACTTCTCTGCACATTCCCCTGCAGAGCGCAACACACACACACACCTCACGCTCTGCCGCAGCATCTCAGCGCCTTCCTCTAACACAGCCGGCCGCTGACTGATGACGTCATCCAGCAGCGCGTCTGTGTGAGAGGAAGCAGGAAGACAGATCGATGGGCAGCGGTGCTGCAGGGATTTCTCCCTGCCTGCCGCAGCTACTTTGCAGGGGCTCCCCTCCACCTGTGCACACATTGGGAGTCGACGCTCTGCAGCTTCTCTGTGCCGGCTGTCAGCTTGACAGTCGGCGCAGAGAACAGCTGACTCCCAGTGCGGGGGCGGCAGAATGCAGCCGCCGGGGGAGACGCTGCGGACCGCCACATTAGGTGGCCCGACTGTGCCCCCCCCCCGCCGGCTGCGCCCTGCCCCCCCTAAATACGCCTCAGACTGTTGCCGTGTGGGAGGGATCTCCTGCACTGCAACATGGTGTCAGCCAGTGCCTCTGACCTGCCGGGCGGCGGGCCCCTGACCTGCCGGACCCCATCGCAGTGGCGACCGCGGTAGTTACGCCACTGCTTGTTTGCATTAATTGTGCAGTGTAAATGCACCTTCGGCATCAGAATATCTATTGCTAATTAGATCAGCGGTAGTCATAGAATTAGATTGTAAACTTCTAGGTGCAGGGTGTATATTAGTCTGTATGCTTTCATCAGCATGTATATATAACAAGGTGGCCCGGGGCGGTAGACCCAGCCAAGTCAACTAAGCCACAGTCAGTGTACACCCCGGGACCTTGTACATGAAAAAGGACAGATGCAACCCCAGGTGATTTACCTCTTCTCCTCGGTCACTGCAGTCCAGGCAATCAGGATCCAGAAGCACAGCTATGATCCAACAGGGAAATAATTTTTTGTGAACAAACGAGGTAGAAAAGGGTAGGAAAAGTAGTTGCAGTAAATTCAATAAACGTTCCTGCTCTGTCCCTATTGCTAGTCACTGCAGTGTCAGCAGCAGTAGTAGTGGAGATGCTTCAGTGGCCGGTATCTGGACGCTTATAGTGCCTTTGGCGGAGACTCACTCAGTCTCGGTGCCTGACAGTCCTGGCAACAAATATTCTCCCTAGCCAGGGGTCCCGGACGGGGACACATTCATGAGCCATACGGGGGCTTCTGTCCCAGACAGGGACTCACATATGTCGGAATCTGGATGCTTAAAGTCCCTTCGGCGGGGCACCTACATAGTCCTGTGCCCACTTCACTGCCCGTGGGTCCAGGGCCAGCACTTTCTCTCACCTCCAGGGGAGTCTTTGGCTCCAGATAATGGAGCACAACTTTCTACAGCCAAGTTTGGCTGGGCTCTGCTGCTGAAGTAGGAACATCCTGCTTCTTTGAGGCTGCTAACCCAGCCCCTTTCATTAAAGGGAATCTGTCACCCCCAAAATCGAAGGTGAGCTAAGCATCAGGGGCTTATCTACAGCATTCTGGAATGCTGTAGATAAGCCCCCCATGTATCCTGAAGGATGAGAAAAAGAGGTTAGATTATACTCACCCAGCGGCGGTCCCGGTCCGATTCTAGTCCGATGGGTGTCGCGGTCCGGTCCGAGGCCTCCGATCTTCTTACGATGTCCTCTTCTTCTCTTCACGCTGCGGCTCTGGCGCAGGCGTACTTTGTCTGCCCTGTTGAGGGCAGAGCAAAGTGCTGCAGTGCGCAGGCGCCAGACCTCTCTGACCTTTCCCGGCGCCTTGCACTGCAGTACTTTGCTCTGCCCTCAACAGGGCAGACAAAGTACACCTGCGCCAGAGCCGCAGCGTGAAGAGAAGTAGAGGACATCATCGTAAGAAGATGGGAGGCCCCGGACCGGATCCGGACCGAGAGCGCCCCTGGGTGAGTATAATCTCTTTTTCTCATCTTTCAGGATACATCGGGGGCTTATCTACAGCATTACAGAATGCTGTAGATAAGCCCCTGATGCTGGTGGGCTTAATTCACCTTCGATTTTGGGGGTGATAGGTTCCCTTTAACGCTCTCTATCCCTGCACTAATCATGTCTAATACAGTGCAATGGCAATATACATTGACATGACAGATATAAAACTTTTCACATTACACAGTACATATGAGACATGGCACATTAACACAGTTAAACATAAGGAAATGTGCCTGGTATATAGGAAGGCACGTTAGGTTCCTTGCCACCTCCTTGCATATATTGTATATTATATTGTCAGCTAGGAGCAGGGTGTATATTAGTCTGTATGGTTTCCTCAGCATGTATATAGTATATTAGATTGTAAACTAGGAACAGGGTGTAGATTAGTCTATAAACTCTCAGGGGCAGTCTGTATATTGCATATTAGATTGTAAGCTCTTTTAATGTTACAAAAATAAATATTTAAACTTTTATTTCCTGGTTGGATGTGCCGACATATGCTCTCTCGTCATTTCCGTATTGTGGTAATGACCAGCGGGTGCGGCACCCACCAGCATGTCTCCAGGCTGAACTGAAGATCACAAGTCGTCAACGTGATGAGCTCCTATTTTCCCCCTCCCTCAGTTACCTGTACATTATTCTGTATGCTCTCAACTGCATGTATATTGTATATTAGATTGTAAGCTCCTAGGAGCAGGGTGTATATTGTATATTAGATTGTAAGCTCCTAAGAGCAGGGTGTATATTGTATATTAGATTGTAAGCTCCTAGGAGCAGGGTGTATATTAAATTGTAAGCTCCTAAGAGCAGGGTGTATATTGTATATTAGATTGGAAGCTCATAGGAGCAGGGCGTATATTGTATATTACATTGTAAGGTCATAGGAGCATGGTGTATATTGTATATTAGATTGGAAGCTCCTAGGAGCAACGTGTATTTATCTTTTCCCTTCCAAATCAACTCTCCTGAGCTTATAATACATGCAGATATACAGCAATATGCAGCAGGACAGATGTGATCCAGGGAAATATCCGATCGCCACAATTGGGGTCAGGAAGGAATTTTTTTCCCCCCTGAGGCAGAACTCTCCGAGGGGTTTCTTCGCCTTCCTCTGGATCTTTCGGTCCAGTGGCTCTCAGATGGTCCTCAATGCCCACAGCTAGTTCTGTGGTCTGTATAGGGCCTGACCTGAGAGTCATTGTGATCATGGTTTAATTTCTTAAAGGGCCGGTAATATTTGTATTACAGTGTTGCTTATTGCTATTCCAATAAAAAAATAAAATAAATAAAAGTGTCATGGTAGTTTTTCACTTTCTTTTTACACAGTTACAATGATGGGAGTCATCCTTACTTCCCTCAATACTCTATAAGTTGAACCAGGAAATATTGGGGGTACCATTTACAGAAGGCAGAACACATATCTCCACCCATTGTGGTATCATAATGTCAACTCCTGTCCCAAGTTACATTAAAAGTGTTATGGAGGCAGCGCCCTAAAATATTATATGTCCTACGCAGCAAAGTACAAGAGAAGACTGAAGACAGGGACACAAGCAGTGTAGGATTGGGGTGCCAAGGTCCCACCAGTAACCAACTCCAGGCCCCACTTTACAACTGCAAGCAAATGTGACATTATCATCAATCACAAATTTATATAACAATGAACTGGGTAGATTGTTACATGAATAAGATGACACCTTTATATGTAGTGAATAATGTATATTGTGCCAAGTACTGCTCATATAAGAGGGTGGTGGTCCACTCTTGCACAGTGACCCACCATAGGATTTTCCTGTTCTCCTGTGGGCCAGTTAAAGCTTGGGTATAATATGTGTAATGTATGTAAATGTAATACTTAGCGTTTGTGGTGGAGACCTGCCCAGCTACATACAGTACTGTAGTGACAGACATACTTAAAGCTTGGGACTGGCCCCTGGGGGGGAAGCCCTAGCAAAAGAAGACTACTTCCTGATAGTCGGATAGGGAAGTACCGTATAGCTGGCAGCCATCGGTCAAGGCAGTGGGAAGCCTTACTGCAATCTCTTGCGGACATTCCGGCAACATCCGGAGCCTAGGGCTCGGTACAGGTACTACAAAGCGTGCCTTATCCTCTAGTGTACAGAGGAAGTGGAAGTGAAATGGCGTTAAGGGAAGGTAGCGGTTTCCCATTGTACTGCGGGATTGGGCAGGAAATCTCTGGAAAATCAGTTAACGTGAGGATAGTCCAGGAGGAACGGAGAGCGATGCTGGAGATGTACTGTACTAAAGAAACAAGGAATAAGAAGCCTCGTGCCCGAAACGTCATGTTACAGTCTGATGAAACTGGACTGCCCAATAAAAAACTGCTTGTTACAATGAACTGTGTTATGTGCGGCGTCTCCTGAGGAGGGAGACCTAGAGAAAGCAGAGGCCTGCGGTCTACAGGTGAAGGTGATGCACCCCACACTTGCCAGTAAGTTGGGACTGGGACATGATTTTCCTGGAAAGTGCCAGGGTGCAATGGGGCAGCAGCTCGACCATGGCTACCGCCCGCCGTCAAGTTACATCAGCATTGCAGTATAATCCTTTGTGAAAGTTTAATTAAATTTCTACCCACCTAAACAAACTGACAGCTCCTCACTGTCCCTTCTCCTTGTTAAAATCTTGCACTGCTCAGTACAAATTGCAGCTGTCATTCAAACTGGGTCGGAGTTTTTTTTCTCTCCTCTGAACAGCCCTATTGAATAACATTGGCCAGTGTGATACATAATTTTAGCATGGATAGCACAACTAGGCATATTACACTGAAATGAACGATCCCTTAAAAGCTAATATCCTGTAAAGCAAAAATTATTATTTTTACAACTATGACCAGCGCATAGTTTTATGTGGTAGTAATTTTGGAACACTTCAACAAATCTCAGTAATTCTGAGACTGTTTTTTTTGTGACACAGTGTACTTTATGTTAGTGGTAAATTTATGTTGATATTTTTTGTGTATATTTGTGAAAATATTGGAATCTTGGCAAAAATGTAACAATTTTTACATTTTTAGCTTTTAGGCTCTTAAAATAGATAGTTATATCACACAAAATAAAAAAATAATATTTCCCACATGTCTACTTTACATCAGCATCATTTTTGAGAAAAAAAGTTTTTGTTAGGAAGTTAGGTTATAAATTGATCAGCAATTTCTAATTTTTCCACCAAAATTTACAAAACCAATTTATTTTAGGGAACACATGACATTTGAAGTGACTTTGGGGGGCCTATATGAAAGAAAACACCTAAAAGTGACACCATTCTAAAAACGCACAAATTGCTCAAAATTAGTGATGAGCGAATATACTTGTTACTCGAGATTTCCCCTAGCATGCTCGGGTGTCCTCCGAGTATATTTTAGTGCTTTAGTGCATATAGTTTATAGTGCAATTTCTCCTGTGTAAACTAACACCCCATATGTAGTGGAAAACTATTGTTTGGGTGCATGGCAGGACTCGGAAGGGAAGGGGCACTATTTGACTTTTGGAACGCAAAATTGGCTGGAATAGATATGTTGCGTTTTCAGAGCCGCTGATGTGCCTAAATAATGAGAATGTTAACACCACATTTGCCTCACATAATTTTATACCATTGGGCGGTGAAGAAAAAATAATTACGTTTTTACCACTAAAATGTTGTTTTAGCCCCAAGTTGTTAATTTTTATAAGGTGACCCCTCTCGCAGCTCCACTCCCAGTATCTTTCCTCTCCTTCGCCTCTTATCCCCTCACAGTCTCTCACAGACTGCTCTGACAGGAGCTGCAGAACCTCATGTCTGTACGGCTCCAGATCTCCTCTAGACTGACTAACTAACTCCTCCTCCAGCCAGAATATATAGCAAAGCCACCCACAAACTGGATCAGAGCTCCCCCTTCTGGCCTGGAGTCAGAACAGTGTTGTGTGTAGGTGTGACCTGTTAAAGGGATCCTTCCTCACTTCCAGGCATGGCATCACCCTTCCCGTGAGGAAGGCAATACCACTGTAACAACCAGTTTCCTGGGGTGTTACAGCAGAATTATTGAAGACCATTTACACAATACAGTTGAAAAAATAGCGATATTCATCCCTGACGTCCTATATTTTAAATGAAGAACCCAAGGATAGTTGTGGAAACTAATAAAGCGTAACTATAATTGTGGCTGTTTGGTTTCAATTAAGGTATCCAGCATTTGACAAATGCCCTAATGGAAAGTAAACAGACCCCCATTATAAATAAAGGAATACATCTGATGTTTTTTGTGCCCGTCATGGGACAAATACAGCTTGCACATTATCAGCTCTAAAGCCACACCATCCACCCTTATGAACCATGGCCTATTTTCCTTTATACTTTTTATATTTCCACACTGTTTCCCCACCATGCTAACCCCTCTTCATAGTGTGCCTCCATTTCACGCTGTCCCCTCTCCATATCCATTCTGTGCCCCTTTTCAGACTATGCCCTCATACTGCCCATAATGTTGCCCTCTTCAAACTTCAAATGATGGTCACAACAGCTGTCCATAAGGTATTATATCCACAACAGTCCCCCAACATCTAGTATTGTCACCACCATAGCCCCCATATATAGTATGATGTCCACCACAGACCCCCATAAATAGTATGATGTTCTAAACAGCCCCCATATATACAAAGATGATCCCCACAACACCCTGTACATTATAATGGCCCATAAACAACACCACAAACAGTATGATATTCCCCACAGCCCCCTATCCAGTATGGTCCCCACAGCCCACAGTATAATGACTTCCACAGCCCCATATACAGTATGGTCACCACAGTTACTCATAGCCCCTCACTTTATTATCCCCATCTGCAAAGCCCCTCACTTTATTCCCGACATCTGCATAGCCCTTCAGTTTATTTCCACAACCTGCACAGCCCCTCATTTTACTCCTTCACAGTCTCTAAGCTTATTCCCTCCATCTGCACAGCATGTCATTTTATTCCCCCTGTGCACAGCACCTCATTCTGCCCCTCTCTACACAGCCCCTCAGCTTATTACCCCATCTGCACAGCCCATCAGTTTATTTATCCCATCTGCACAGTCAATCAGTTTATTCCCCAACTGAGCAGCCCCTCATTTTATTCCCCCAACTTTACAAACCCTCATTTTACCCCCCACTGCACAGCTTAAACCCAATCTGCCCAGCCCCTAATTTTATTCCCCATCTGCACAGCCTGCCACTTTATTCCCCCATCTGCACAGTTTATCAGTTTATTTCCCCCCATTTCCACAGCTCGTAATTTTATTCTCCCATCTACACAGCCATTAATTCACCCCATCTACATAGCCCCTCATTTTACCCCCTCTATAGAGCTCCTCAGCTTACTCCCCCATATACAAACAGCCTCTCAGCTTATTCGCCCATCTGCACAGCCCGTCAATTTATTACAACCCACCTTAACAGCCCCTCTTTTTATTCACCTGCATCTGCACAGCTCCTCAACTTATCCCCTTATGTCCAGCCCCTCAGCTTATTCCCATCCATCTGCACAGCCCCCCATTTTATCCCCTTCTGCACCTCTGCACAGCCCCTAAGATTATTCCTCCCATCTGCACAGCCCGTCAGTTTATTACCCCATCTACACAGCCCATCAATTTATTCCCCCATCTGCGCAGCTCCTCACCTCATTTTATTCCCCCCATTAGCACAGCCCCTCGCCTCATTTCATTTCCCCCATTAACACACTGCCTCACCTCATTTTACCCCCCCCCCCATCAGCACAGCCCCTCATCTTATTCCACCTATCGGCACAACCCCTCCACTCATTTTAATCCTCCCATCTGCACAACCCCTCCATTTATTTTAGTCCCCCCATTAGCACAGACCCTCCCGTCATTTTAGCCCCAATCAGCACTTCCCCTCACCTCATTTTATTACCCCATTAGGCATTAGCACAGCCCCTCACCTAATTTTATTCCCCCATCTACACAGCCCTTCACCTCATTTTATTCCCCCATCAGCTCAGCCCTCACATCATTTTATTGCCCCCCATCAGTACAGCCCCTCCACTCATTTTACCCCCTTCCCCCATGTGCGCAGCCTCTCCCCTCATTTTATGACCCCTGGCACAGTAATATAAGAATAAAAAAAAGCTCATACTCACTTAATTTAGGCTCCCGGTCTACCATTTCCTCTGTGCAACAGTCAACTTTGGATGTCGCAATGACGTTACTGCACCACGCCATCCAACATTCCCTTCGTGCACTTTCTCCAACAAGGCACAGTCCAAAAGTGGCTTATGTCTTACTGGAGGTCCCGATGGAGCAAGGGAGATGACAGCTTCTCTGCTCCTGTCCCAGGCGGCACACATAGCAATTATATTCAAGTCTGATGCTCAATTGCATTCACGTCCATCAGACATGAATACAATTGAGCTCAGGGAGGGAGTGACGGCCGGTGCGCAGGACAGAGAGAGGGGTGAGCTGTGTCAGTGGCTGACATCGCTCACCTCTGTGCTTGCGCACCCCTCTAGGCAGGTGCCTACCCCTCGTCCCAGCCCTGTGTGGGTTATATCACTCTCTACCTGCCCTCCATGTGGAGTCTGTCACCAGGGACAGACTGGAACTGAAATTCAGCCTTGGCATTTGAAACACAGAGGTAAATGCTGTCCTCACCCTAGAACCCCAGGTGGGAAAATATTACTAATTTTACCCTGTCTTGCAGAAATCAACATTTATTAGAAGACCAATATTTCTATATTTCTAATAATACCAATAATATTGCTATATAAGATTAAATCATTATAATATCAAAATAATATTATTGCAATATTACAGACAAATACCAACAAACCATAACCAAATATTACCAGCATATACAGTTATAATAATACCACCATATTGATCGTTAAAGAAGTTGGGGTTAAGGTCTATGTAATTTCAGACTTCTAAATCCTCGTAGCGCACACTGTGAGGCACTGGTGCTGGCATTGGGAGCTGGCCATCATGGCTTTGCTAATTTCACTTGTATTGAGCGAGGCCATTAACATCTAGTCAGCACGTGACCACATTTATGCAAATCGCATATTTGCAGTAAAATGATCAGGGGCGAAACTACAGCAGGTGCAAGGGTTGCAATTGCACCAAGGCCCTGGAGCCTAGGGGGCCCCAAAATTCCTTTGGCCTATACAAAAAGATTAATGCTATTAAAGACTTGCAATAATTGGGAGCCCCATTAGAGATTTAGCTTATTTTGCCCAGGATAGATGACATATCAGGACAGGGACCCAATTTTGAAGGACGCCTTGACGTGACAGTTGGGTTCACATATATTGGCCAATCTATGCAACAAGTACCTTCTTTTTTATTTTATTTTTTCTAGGAATTTTGCAGATGAATATTTCATATATACACTATATAACACTTTTTTTTTCATTTTTCCCATTTTCTATGGCAGTAATGCAGTTTCAATGTTCTAGAGTAATCATTCTTGTTAATTTATGGTGCAATCTTTAAGGTACCGTTACACTAAACGGCTTACCAATGATCACGACCAGCGATACGACCTGGCCGTGATCGTTGGTAAGTCGTTGTGTTTTCGCTGGGGAGCTGTCACACAGACAGCTCTCTCCAGCGACCAACGATCAGGGGAAAGACTTCGGCATCGTTGAAACTGTCTTCAACGATGCCGAAGTCCCCGGGTAACCAGGGTAAACATCGGGTTACTAAGCGAAGGGCTGCGCTTAGTAACCCGATATTTACCCTGGTTACCATTGTAAAAGTTTAAAAAAAACAAACAGTAAATACTCACATTCCGACACGTCCCCCGGCGTCCACAGGGTTAAAACTGCTTTCGGCAGGAGCGCTGCTAATGCACGCGCTCCGGCCGAGAGCTTTCCCTGCACTGTGTCAGCACCGGCCAGCCGTAAAGAAGTGGTGACGTCACCACTGTGCTTTGCTTTACGGCCGGCCAGCGCTGACACAGTGCAGGGAAAGCTCTCGGCCGGAGCGTGTGCATTAGCAGCGCTCCTGCCGAAAGCAGTTTTAACCCTGTGGACGCCGGGGGACGTGACAGACATCGGAATGTGAGTATGTAATGTTTTTTTTTTTTTTACTTTTACAATGGTAACCAGGGTAAATATCGGGTTACTAAGCGCGGCCCTGCGCTTAGTAACCCGATATTTACCCTGGTTACGAGTGAACACATCGCTGGATCGGCGTCACACACGCCGATCCAGCGATGACAGAGGGTGATCAGCGACCAAAAAAAGGTCCTGATCATTCCCAGCGACCAACGCTCTCCCAGCAGGGGCCTGATCGTTGGTCGCTGTCACACATAACGATTTCGTTAAACGATATCGTTGCTACGTCACAAAAAGCATGATGTGTTGTTAATGTTACCCTGTTGGTGCAGGCCTCGGCAGGTCGCAGATAGAAGGGATGTCCATCGCCTGCTTGGGTAGTTGATGAAGCTTGAGACTTTGTGCGGTGTCGCAACTGCTAATAGTGTGGGTTTTTACCGACCCCTGTATTGCGATCGCCGGTAATTAACCATGTCATTCTCTGTCCTCTGATGTGATCGCACATCAGAGAACAGAGAAATAGGGGGATTTGGAGACCCTATTGGATCGCCCCCATAGGGCAGTGGGGTACTTGGTACCGGGTCCTTCGGTTCTCAGGGGGATGTCACGGCGGCTGACCCAGTTCGTGGCCCTCGGGAGGTCCATTATTAACCCCTTTCTGACATTAGACGTACTATCCCGTCGAGGTGGGGTGGGCCCCTATGACCACCGACGGGATAGTACGTCATATGCGATCGGCAGCGCTCACGGGGGAAGCGCCACCGATCGCGGCCGGGTGTCAGCTGTTTATCGCAGCTGACATCCGGCACTATGTGCCAGGAGCGGTCACGGACCGCCCCCGGCACATTAACCCCTGGCACACCGCGATCAAAGATGATCGCGATGTGCCGGCGGTATAGGGAAGCTTCCCGCAGGGAGGGGGCTCCCTGCAGGCTTCCCTGAGCCCCCCGCAGCAACGCGATGTGATCGCGTTGCTGCGAGGGTCTTACCTCCCTCCCTGCCTGCTCCAGCCCCGGATCCAAGATGGCCGCGGATCCGGGTCCTGCAGGGAGGGAGGTGGCTTCACAGAGCCTGCTCAGAGCAGGCACTGTGAAGCCTGCAGCACTGTAAGTCAGATCAGTGATCTGACAGAGTGCTATGCAAACTGTCAGATCATTGATCTGTGATGTCCCCCCCTGGGACAAAATAAAAAAGTAAAAAAAATTTTTTCCAAATGTGTAAAAAAAAAATAAAAAAAAATATTCCTAAATAATGAAAAAAATATATATATTATTCCTATAAATACATTTCTTCATCTAAATAAAAAAACAAAAACAATAAAAGTACACATATTTAGTATTGCCGCGTCCGTAACGACCCAACCCATAAAACTGGCCCACTAGTTAACCCCTTCAGTAAACACCGTAAGAAAAAAAAAAAAACGAGGCAAAAAACAACGCTTTATTATCATACCGCCGAACCAAAAATGGAATAACACGCGATCAAAAAGACAGATATAAATAACCATGGTACCGCTGAAAACGTCATCTTGTCCTGCAAAAAACGAGCCACCATACAGCATCATCAGCAAAAAAATAAAAAAGTTATAGTCCTGAGAATAAAACGATCCAAAAATAATTTTTTTTTCTGTAAAATAGTTTTTATTGTATAAAAGCGCCAAAACATAAAAAAATGATATAAATGAGGTGTCGCTGTAATCGTACTGACCCGAAGAATAAAACTGCTTTATCAATTTTACCAAATGCGGAACGGTATAAACGCCTCCCCCAAAAGAAATTCATGCTGGTTTTTGGTCATTCTTCCTCACAAAAATCGGAATAAAAAGCGATCAAAAAATGTCACGTGCCCGAAAATGTTACCAATAAAAACGTCAACTCGTCCCGCAAGAAACAAGACCTCACATGACTCTGTGGACCAAAATATGGAAAAATTATAACTCTCAAAATGTGGTAACGCAAAAAATATTTTTTGCAATAAAAAGCGTCTTTCAGTGTGTGACGGCTGCCAATCATAAAAATCCGCTAAAAAACTCGCTATTAAAGTAAATCAAACCCCCCTTCATCACCCCCTTAGTTAGGGAAAAATTAAAAAAAATGTATTTATTTCCATTTTCCCATTAGGGCTAGGGCTAGGGTTAGGGCTAGGGTTAGGGTTAGGGTTAGGGCTAGGGCTAGGGTTATGGTTAGGGCTAGGGTTAGGGCTAGGGTTAGGGCTAGGGTAAGGGCTAGGGTTAGGGCTAGGGTTAGGGTTAGGGCTAGGGTTAGGGTTGGGGCTACAGATAGGGTTGGGGCTAAAGTTAGGTTTTAGATTACATTTACAGTTGGGAATAGGTCAGGGTTAGAGGTGTGGTTAGGGTTACTGTTGGAATTAGGGTTAGGGGTGTGTTTGGATTAGGGTTTCAGTTATAATTGGGAGGTTTCCACTGTTTAGGCACATCAGGGGCTCTCCAAACACGACATGGCGTCCGATCTCAATTCCAGCCAATTCTGCGTTGAAAAAGTAAAACAGTGCTCCTTCCCTTCTGAGCTCTCCCGTGTGCCCAAACAGGGGTTTACCCCAACATATGGGGTATCAGCGTACTCAGGACAAATAGGACAACACGTTTTGGGGTCCAATTTCTCCTGTTACCTTTGGGAAAATACAAAGCTGGGGGCTAAAAAATAATTTTTGTGGGAAAAAAAAAGATTTTTTATTTTCACGGCTCTGCGTTATAAACTGTAGTGAAACACTTTGGGGTTCAAAGTTCTCACAACACATCTAGATGAGTTCCCTGGGGGGTCTAGTTTCCAATATGGGGTCACTTGTGGGGGGTTTCTACTGTTTAGGTACATTAGGGGCTCTGCAAACGCAATGTGACACCTGCAGACCATTCCTTCTAAGTCTGCATTCCAAATGGCACTTCTGTGAAGCACTTGGTGGGTCAAAGTGCTCACCACACCTCTAGATAAGTTCCTTAGGGGGTCTACTTTCCAAAATGGTGTCACTTGTGGGGGTTTCAATGTTTAGGCACATCAGTGGCTCTCCAAACGCAACATGGCGTCCCATCTCAATTCCTGTCAATTTTGCATTGAAAAGTCAAACGGCGCTCCTTCCCTTCCGAGCTCTCCCATGCGCCCAAACAGTGGTTTACCCCCACATATGGGGCATCAGCATACTCAGGACAAATTGTACAACAACTTTTGGGGTCCAATTTCTTCTCTTACCCATGGAAAAATAAAAAATTGGGGGCGAAAAGATAATTTTTGTGAAAAGATATGATTTTTTATTTTTACGGTTCTGCATTATAAACTTCTGTGAGGCACTTGGTGGGTCAAAGTGCTCACCACACCTCTAGATAAGTTCCTTAGGGGGTCTACTTTCCAAAATGGTGTCACTTGTGGGGGGTTTCAATGTTTAGGCACATCAGGGGCTCTCTAAACGCAACATGGTGTCCTAATCTCGATTCCAGTCAATTTTGCATTGAAAAGTCAAATGGCGCTCCTTCGCTTCCGAGCTCTGTCATGCGCCCAAACAGTGGTTTACCCCCACATATGGGGTATCGGTGTACTCAGGACAAATTGTACAACAACTTTTGGGGTCCATTTTCTCCTGTTACCCTTGGTAAAATAAAACAAATTGGAGCTGAAGTAAATTTTTTGTGAAAAAAAGTTAAATGTTCATTTTTATTTAAACATTCCAAAAATTCCTGTGAAGCACCAGAAGGGTTAATAAACTTCTTGAATATGGTTTTGAGCACCATGAAGGGTGCAGTTTTTAGAATGGTGTCACACTTGGGTATTTTCTATCATATAGACCCCTCAAAATGGTGTTGTAAAAATGAGAAATTGCTGGTCAACTTTTAACCCTTATAACTCCCTAACAAAACAAAAAAAATTTGGTTCCAAAATTGTGCTGATGTAAAGTAGACATGTGGGAAATATTACTTATTAAGTATTTTGTGTGACATATCTCTGTGATTTAATTGCATAAAAATTCAAATTTTCGCCAAATTTCCATTTTTTTCACAAATAAACGCAGGTACTATCAAAGAATTTTTACCACTATCATGAAGTACAATATGTCACAAGAAAACAATGTCAGAATCACTGGGATCCGTTGAAGCGTTCCAGAGTTATAACCTCATAAAGGGACAGTGGTCAGAATTGTAAAAATTGGCCCGGTCATTAACGTGCAAACCACCCTTTGGGGTAAAGGGGATAAAAGGGGAAAGGTCTTTAAAGGGGAAATGTTCGTGACGCCACCTGTGGTATTTGGTCAGGGTGACCGACGCTGCTTAGGGGTCCGCTGGGGTGATGTTATGGCAGCTAGATGGTATACCTTCCCACAGGTGAAGTATGTCCCCAGGGCTTCCCAGTATGTAAGATGGTGGATGGTGAAAGGCGCAGTGAAGAACGAGGACACAAGGTTGCAGTCTCTTTACCTTTTTACTGAAGGCTTCAGCATCCACAGTCCAGAGCACCAGATTACAGGGCAGGCAGAGTCCGGCCGGTTTGGAGGCAAATCCAGAGTCCCCTTATACAGGTGGAAATCAGTAGCCTTCCTCTAGCACCTGGGTGTTGTAGTACCTTCCTGCTGAGCTTCTTGTAAGGTCCTCACAACTGATGTTGGTGTTCTAGATGTTATGTCTCTTCAGATGGATAGGAACAAACCCATATGACTGATGGCCTGAGGCTTTTTACAGGGACTCTAGCATGCCCCAGCCTCCACAAGTTGCCACCGTGCCTTCTGGGTATAGGGCGGATCAGTAACTTGGAATTAGCTGTCCTGCCGGTCTCTGGAGCAAGGCATAAAGGTCTGTTGCTCCCTCGGTGTCCGGCTACCGGATCCTGCACCTCAGAAGGAGGCAGCCTGTGCAGGGCAGAACTCCTTCTGGTTTCCTCTCCTTTTGCTATGACTTTGTTTCTCACCCTCTACAATACAGTTCTCTTTCAATGTCTCTTTCTTAGGATGCTGTGGCACGTGGGGCAGGCGTAGCTCCATGGCTCCCACCTCTGTCAGGGACCATCTCTGTCAGCAACTACTCGATGTTTCCCCTTCCTCTCTGTCTGCCTGACAGGAACTGACTCACTTCCTATCCAGGCCAATAGTTTTACCTAATTGTGAAGAGTGCCCTAATAAATAGAAGCATAGCTCCCCCTGGTGGATGGGAGTATGAAATGTGTTGCATGTTTGTGATACCTGGTAAAGAGATCTCCTTTATTGCCTTCAAACGTAACATCACTCCTGTTATGACCAGGTGGTGAGGACAATAATGGACCTGGTGGTTAAGAGCACACGGAATGACCTGATAGTTACTAATAATACAGGACAAGCTCTGAGACGTGGGAACTCTGCTGACCGCAATCCCTAATCCTATCACACACACTAGAAATAGCCGTGGATTGCTCTTAACGCTCCCTATGCAACTCGTCACAGCCTAAGGAACTAGCTAGCCCTAAAGATAGAAAAATAAAGCCTACCTTGCCTCAGAGAAATTCCCCAAAGGAACAGGCAGCCCCCCACATATAATGACTGTGAGTTAAGATGAAAATTACAAACACAGAGATGAAATAGATTTAGCAAAGTGAGGCCCGACTTACTGAACAGACAGAGGATAGGAAAGGTAACTTTGCGGTCAGCACAAAAAACTACAAAAAGACCACGCAGGGGGTGCAAAAAGACCCTCCGCACCGACTCACGGTGCGGAGGCGCTCCCTCTGCGTCCCAGAGCTTCCAGCAAGCAAGACAAAAATCAAAATAGCAAGCTGGACAGAAAAAATAGCAAACAGAGAAAAACAAGCAGGAACTTAGCTTCTGCTGGGAAGACAGGTCACAAGAACGATCCAGGAGCGAACTAGACCAATACTGGAACATTGACAGGTGGCATGGAGCAATGATCTAGGTGGAGTTAAATAGAGCAGCCAGCTAACGAATTAACCTCGTCACCTGTGGAAGGAACCTCAGAGGCCGCAGCCCCACTCACAACCACCAGAGGAAGCCCATGGACAGAACCAGCCGAAGTACCATTCATGACCACAGGAGGGAGCTTAACAACAGAATTCACAACACACTCCCCCCTAGAGGAGAATGCAATGACCAGGACCCTGGGGCGCTGCACTATCATACTTACCGGTGTCCCTGGGTCCTCCTGCTTCCTCTCCTGGCCACCGGCTTCTTGCTCCGGAATGAAAATGGCGGGCGCATGCGCATGCCCCCGCCGTGATGTGCCGGCCGGCAGAGGAAGATTCCTCCTCTTGTTTTATTTTGGTCAGTGTGAGATCCTATCACAGTGATCAAAATTAAAAAAATGCTAAATAACCCATCCTTTATCACCCCCTTAGATAGGAAAAAATGATAAAATAAAAAAATGTATGTATTTCTATTTTCCAATTAGGGTTAGGCTAGGGTTAAGGCTAGGGTAAGGGTTAGGGCTAGAGTTAGGGCTAGGGTTAGGGCTAGGATTGGGGCTAAAGTTAGGGTTAGGGTTGGGGCTAAAGTTAGGGTTAGGGCTAGGGCTGGTGCTAAAGTTAGGGTTAGGGTTGGGGCTAAAGTTAGGCTTAGGGCTAGGGTTAGGGTTGAGGCTAAAGTGAGGGTTATGGTTGGTGCTAAAGTTAGGGTTAGGGTTGGGGCTAAAGTTAGGGTTAGGGCTAGGGTTGGTGCTAAAGTTAGCGCTAGGGTTGGGGCTAAAGTTAGGGTTAGGATTAGGGCTAAAGTTAGGGTTAGGGTTGGTGCTAAAGTTAGGGTTAGGGCTAGGGTTAAGGCTAGGGTTGGGGCTAAAGTTAGGGTTGGGGCTAAAGTTAGGGTTAGGGTTGGGGCTAAAGATAGGGTTAGAGTTGGGATTAGGGTTTGGATTAGGGTTAGGGGTGTTTTGGGGTTAGGGTTTTGATTAGGGACATGGATTGGGTTGGGATTAGCGTTATGGGTGTGTTGGGGTTATGGTTGGAGTTAGAATTGGGGGGTTTCCACTGTTTAGGTACATCAAGGGGTCTGACCAATCCATCAAAGTCTGCATTTTAAAACCCAAAAAGTGGTCTCCCCCACATATGGGTTGGTATTAGGGTTAAGGTTGGCATTAGGGTTACGTTTGGGATTAGGGTTAGGTTTGGGATTAGGGTTAAAGTTGGGGTTAGAGTTAGGTTTGAGGTTAGGGTTGAGATTATGATTAGGGGTGTGTTGGGCTTAGGGATTTGATTAGGGTTAGGGTGGGGATTAGGGTTAGAGGTGTTTTGGCTTTAGGGTTGTGATTATGCCATAACCCTAATCACAACCCTAACTCCAAAACACCCCTAACCCTAATTCCAACCCTAACCGTTATGGTTAGGGTTGGGATTAGGGTTAGGGGTGTTTTGGGGTTAGGGTTTTGATTAGGGACATGGATTGGGTTGGGATTAGCGTTAGGGGTGTGTTGGGGTTATGGTTGGAGTTAGAATTGGGGGGTTTCCACTGTTTAGGTATATCAGGGGGTCTGACACCCGCAGACCAATCCATCAAAGTCTGCATCTTAAAACCCAAACAGTGGTCTCCCCCACATATGGGGTATCAGTGCACTCAGAACAAATTGGACAACAAATTTTGGGGGCCAATTTCTCCTGTTATCCTTGGGAAAATAAAAAATTGGGGGATAAAAAAATCATTTTTGTGGAAAAAAATATATATATATTCACGACTCTGCATTATAAACTTCTGTGAAGCACTTGGGCGTTAAAAGTGCTCACCACACATCTAGATAAGTTCCTTGGGGGGTCTAGTTTCCAATATGGGGTGACTTGTGGGGGGTTTCTACTATTTAGGTACATCAGGGGCTCTGCAAACGCAACATAACGCCCGCAGACCATTCTATCAAAGTCTGCCTTCCAAAACAGCGTGCCTTCCTTTCCGAGCTCTGCCATGCACCCAAACAGTGGTCCCCCCCACATATGAGGTATCAGCGTACTCAGGATAAATTGCACAATACATTTTGGGGTCCATTTTCTCCCGTTACCTTTGTGAAAGTAAAAATCTGAGGGTGAAAAGAACTGGATGCACAGGTAGTTTTTTCTTCTATCCTTCCAGTAGACGGGCATGGCACCAGGAGATGGAACAGGATCCTTGATGCGAACAACTGGCTAAGACGATGGTGCAAACAACAAGGATTCAGATTCCTGGACCACGGTGTGAATTACTTGTACGATGGACTCATCACCAGAGACGGACTACACCTCAACAAACCTGGGAAACACACATTCGCCAGAAGACTCGCTACACTCATCTGGAGGGCGTTAAACTAGAAGAAGAGGGGACGGGAAGAAAAACATTAGACTCGAACAAAGAAGACCCAGGAAAACATACTCAGAAGGGAGGTAAGAACATTTCTAAAACAATCCACAGCAAGGAGATTGGAACAAAACAAAATCCTCTAAACTGCATGCTCACAAACGCCAGAAGCCTGACAAACAAGATGGAAGAACTAGAAGCAGAAATAGCTACAGGTAACTTTGACATAGTGGGAATAACCGAGACATGGTTAGATGAAAGCTATGACTGGGCAGTTAACTTACAGGGTTAAAGTCTGTTTAGAAAGGATCATAAAAATCGGAGAGTAGGAGGGGTTTGTCTCTATGTAAAGTCTTGTCTAAAGTCCACTTTAAGGGAGGATATTAGCGAAGGGAATGAGGATGTCGAGTCCATATGGGTCAAAATTCATGGAGGGAAAAATGGTAACAAAATTCTCATTGGGGTCTGTTACAAACCCCCAAATATAACAGAAATCATGTAAAGTCTACTTCTAAAGCAGATAGATGAAGCTGCAACCCATAATGAGGTCCTGATTATGGGGGACTTTAACTACCCGAATATTAACTAGGAAACAGAAACCTGTGAAACCCATAAAGGCAACAGGTTTCTGCTAATAACCAAGAAAAATTATCTTTCACAATTGGTGCAGAATCCAACCAGAGGAGCAGCACTTTTAGACCTAATACTATCTAATAGACCTGACAGAATAACAAATCTGCAGGTGGTCGGGCATCTAGGAAATAGCGACCACAATATTGTACAGTTTCACCTGTCTTTCACTTGGGGGACTTGTCAGGGAGTCACAAAAACACTGAACTTTAGGAAGGCAAAGTTTGACCAGCTTAGAGATGCCCTTAATCTGGTAGACTGGGACAATATCCTCAGAAATAAGAATTCAGATA
Organism: Ranitomeya imitator; assembly: GCF_032444005.1. Lineage (NCBI taxonomy): Eukaryota > Metazoa > Chordata > Amphibia > Anura > Dendrobatidae > Ranitomeya > Ranitomeya imitator. The sequence goes on along the minus strand of NC_091287.1, from coordinate 450,095,216 downwards.
ATAAATGGAAAATGTTTAAGAACATCCTAAATAGGCACTGTAAGTGGTTTATACCTTGTGGGAATAAAAGGACTAGAAATAGGAAAAACCCAATGTGGCAAAACAAAGAAGTAAGACAGGCAATTAACAGTAAAAATAAAGCATTTGCACTACTAAAGCAGGATGGCACCATTGAAGCTCTAAAAAACTATAGGGAGAAAAATACTTTATCTAAAAAACTAATTAAAGCTGCCAAAAAGGAAACAGAGAAGCACATTGCTAAGGAGAGTAAAACTAATCCCAAACTGTTCTTCAACTATATCAATAGTAAAAGAATAAAAACTGAAAATGTAGGCCCCTTAAAAAATTGTGAGGAAAGTATGGTTGTAGATGACGAGGAAAAAGCTAACATATTAAACACCTTCTTCTCCACGGTATTCACGGTGGAAAATGAAATGCTAGGTGAAATCCCAAGAAACAATGAAAACCCTATATTAAGGGTCACCAATCTAACCAAAGGAGAGGTGCGAAACCGGCTAAATAAGATTAAAATAGATAAATCTCCGGGTCCGAGTACTAAGAGAACTAAGTAATGTAATAGATAAACCATTATTTCTTATTTTTAGGGACTCTATATCAACGGGGTCTGTTCCGCAGGACTGGTGCATAGCAAATGTGGTGCCAATATTCAAAAAGGGCTTTAAAAGTGAACCTGGAAATTATAGGCAAGTAAGTCTAACCTTTATTGTTGGTAAAATATTTGAAGGGTTTCTGAGGGATGTTATTCTGGATTATCTCAATGAGAATAACTGTTTAACTCCATATCAGCATGGGTTTATGAGAAATCGCTCCTGTCAAACCAATCTAATCAGTTTTTATGAAGAGGTAAGCTATAGGCTGGACCACGGTGAGTCATTGGACGTGGTATATCTCGATTTTTCCAAAGCGTTTGATACCGTGCCGCACAAGAGGTTGGTACACAAAATGAGAATGCTTGGTCTGGGGGAAAATGTGTGTAAATGGGTTAGTAACTGGCTTAGTGATAGAAAGCAGAGGGTGGTTATAAATGGTATAGTCTCTAACTGGGTCGCTGTGACCAGTGGGGTACCGCAGGGGTCGGTATTGGGACCTGTTCTCTTCAACATATTCATTAATGATCTGGTAGAAGGTTTACACAGTAAAATATCGATATTTGCAGATGATACAAAACTACAAAACTATGTAAAGCAGTTAATACAAGAGAAGATAGTATTCTGCTACAGATGGATCTGGATAAGTTGGAAACTTGGGCTGAAAGGTGGCAGATGAGGCTTAACAATGACAAATGTAAGGTTATACACATGGGAAGAAGGAATCAATATCACCATTACACACTGAACGGGAAACCACTGGGTAAATCTGACAGGGAGAAGGACTTGGGGATCCTAGTTAATGATAAACTTACCTGGAGAAGCCAGTGCCAGGCAGCAGCTGCCAAGGCACAGGATCATGGGGTGCATTAAGAGAGGTCTGGATATACATGATGAGAGCATTATACTGCCTCTGTACAAATCCCTAGTTAGACCGCACATGGAGTACTGTGTCCAGTTTTGGGCACCGGTGCTCAGGAAGGATATAATGGAACTAGAGAGAGGGCAACAAAATTAATAAAGGGGATGGGAGAACTACAATACCCAGATAGATTAGCGAAATTAGGATTATTAAAGACGACTGAGGGGCGATCTAATAACCATGTATAAGTATATAAGGGGACAATACAAATATCTCGCTGAGGATCTGGATACCAAGGAAGGTGATGGGCACAAGGGGGCATTCTTTGCGTCTGGAGGATAGAAGGTTTTTCCACCAACATAGAAGAGGATTCTTTACTGTTAGGGCGGTGAGAATCTGGAATTGCTTGCCTGAGGAGGTGGTGATGGCGAACTCAGTCGAGGGATTCAAGAGAGGCCTGGATGTCTTCCTGGAGCAGAACAATATTGTATCATACAATTATTAGGTTCTGTAGAAGGGACGTAGATCTGGGGATTTATTATGATGGAATATAGGCTGAACTGGATGGACAAATGTCTTTTTTCGGCCTTACTAACTATGTTACTATGTTACTATGTTATTTTTGTGGAAAAAATATGTTTTTTTATTTTTATGGCTCGGCCCGCCTGATGATTTTAAACGGCCCGCCAGCTAGCTGTCACTTCTGTCAGCCGCCCCCGGCACCGCTTGGCCAGCCGCCAGATGCTTCTGAGGAGGACCGCTGGCGGCTGGAGTGAAGGCCCCGAGCTCATACGCATCGGCCCTGTACGTCACGTGCAATGTGAGCAGCAGAGCCGGGTTGATTACCTGTTTATCGGTGGCGGCGGCCATCTTCCCGATGCCGCGCGTGCGCAGATGGAGTGCTCTGCTTCACGGGGCTTCAGGAAAGTTTGCAGATTTAGATTTGCAGATTTAGATCTCGGCTTCAGGAATATGGCGAGGGTTCAGAGAGAAACAGCGAGCTCAAAAATACTCTTTTTTTCATTTTTTGACTAACGCTCATTTACTGTGACTTCTTTACAACAGAGTATTTTTGACCTCGCTGTGCTCTTTTTGTGTCTTCAAGTTTCTTGGTGGTGTGAACAGGTCTCTACAGACTTGTTCACTGTGCAAGTAGCCAATGTGTTTTTGGTTCTATAATTGTTCTCTTGTTTCTACAAGACTGGGGAGTCCACCACTCCTCTGTGGGCCATTTGCACTAAAGCTGTTCCATCCTGCATGTCCACATGGATATTTTCTCTCTGAACCCTGCTTACACAGGTACTATACAGATGATCAGGTTTTTAAATACATCAGATATGGATTATATACATTAGATAGGACTGCTCTATTATGGGTATACCTTGGCAATTGGTGGAGCAGCTTAATATACATTTTTTTGCAAAAAAACGTATTAACTAAATACCCTGTTTTTTTCATTTTTTGACTAACACTTGCTCATTTACTGTGACTTCTTTACAACAGAGTATTTTTGACCTCGCTGTGCTCTTTTTGTGTCTTCAAGTTTCTTGGTGGTGTGAACAGGTCTCTACAGACTTGTTCACTGTGCAAGTAGCCCGTGTGTTTTTGTTTTTTGTCCTCAGATTATATAGCAAAAACCTGGTGACGGATTTCCTTTAAGGTGCTTTTCCACATTCATCAAAATTCTTGTTCTCAATTATTGCCCATGTAACCATGCCTAGAGATCAGCTGACAAACAAGCAAACACTTATTTGTTGGCAACTCATCCCCTCCTTTAAAAAGCAACAGACAATTATACAAACCACATGATCACAATGATTTTTTGTCCCCATATAGTTAGCACTTTACAAATGATTGCTCCATGTAGATGGAACTGATTCATCAATGACTGACTTGGCAAGGTTAAAGCCAAATGGAGAGGCTGGGTCGCTGGCATCTTATGGCTACAACTTGGCAAGTAGCCACTGTGGTTTTTAAATAGCTTGGTCAAAAATCACTTGATTTTGTGGGGGAAACAGCTATTTCACCGGCAACACCAATTGTATCATACGCAGAAAAGTGGTTGTTAAACAATCACAAAACTGGTGCTGCTGCAATTTTTGCTCACAATATATCTGCTTCATTTGACCTTTCTCTAGATCAGGAGTCTCAAACACACAGCCCGTGGACCGCATGTGGCCCGAGACTGCTTTATGTGGCCCGCAGGCACTGTAGACCCCTTGACAATTGTGGCCCGGTCCAGAGGCCACCGACGTTAGAGCTTTATTTCAGTTGAATGTGCATCCTTGGATGGGTGCACTGGTGCTGCGACTTATGACGTCGCTGCCAAACGCCGATGTCAGGTGCTGGCCTTTGATTGACCAGCGGTTGGCATTGGTATTACTGTCCAGAGAGCTGGTCTCTGCGCGGCAGTTGAATGTGCATGCAACAACGCACATTCAACTGAAATAAAGCACTAACGTCGGCGGCCCATGGATTGGTCCGTGATCCTCAAGAGGTCTTTAGTGCCTGTGGGCCGTATGTGCAGAAAGGACGCCAAGGGAACAGAGGACAATTAAATAGAATCTTCTTTTTTCTAATTTATGTGTTATGTGAAGAATGGGATGAGGATGGGACATTATTATAAGAAGGAGACCAGGATGGGGAATTACTATAAGAAGAGGACCAGAATGGGGCATTACTGTAAGAAGGGAACCATGATAGGACATTACTACAAGGGACCAGATGGAGCTTTACTACAAGTAGGGGATCAGGATGGGGCATTACTATAAGAAGGGGACCAGGATGAGGCATTACTATAATAAAGGGATCTGGATGGGGCATTACTAGGAGAAGGGGATCAGGATGGAACATTACTGTGAGAGGGGGCCAGAATGGGGAATAACTACAAGAGGACCAGGATGGGGCATTACTATAAGAATGGGACCTAGACGGGGCATTACTACAAGAAAGGGAACAGGATGGAGCATTACTACAAGATGAGGACCAGGATAGGGCATTACTATAAGAAGGGGACCAGGATGGGGCATTACTATAAAAAGAGGGCCAGGACGGGGCATTTCTATAACATTAGGACCAAGATGAGGCATTTCTAGAAAATTAGGACCAGGTTGGGACAATATTACAAGAAGAGGACCAGGATGGGTCATTACTATAAGAGGACCAGGATGGAGCAATATTACAAGAAGGGGACCAGGATAGGGCACTACTATAAGGATGGGACATTGCTATCAGAAGGTTACCAGGATGGGGCATTACTACAAGAAGGGGACCAGGATGGTCCTTACTTCAAGAAGGAGACCAAGATGGGGTATTAATATAAGAGGGAGACCAGGATTGGCATTACTACAAGAAGATGACCAGGATGGTGCATTACTAAAAGGAGGGGATGACGATGGGGCATTACTATTGGAAAGGGACCAGGATGGGGCATTACTATAATAAAGGGATCTGGATGGGGCATTACTAGGAGAAGGGGATCAGGATGGAACATTACTATGAGAGGGGGCCAGAATGGGGAATAACTACAAGAGGACCAGGATGGGGCATTACTATAAGAATGGGACCTAGACGGGGCATTACTACAAGAAAGGGTACAGGATGGGGCATTACTACAAGATGAGGACCAAGATGGGGCATTACTATAAAAAGAGGGCCAGGACGGGGCATTTCTATAACATTAGGACCAAGATGAGGCATTTCTAGAAAATTAGGACCAGGTTGGGACATGATTACAAGAAGGAGACCAAGATGGGGTATTACTATAAGAGGGAGACCAGGATTGGCATTACTACAAGAAGCTGACCAGGATGGTGCATTACTAAAAGGAGGGGATGACGATGGGGCATTACTATTAGAAAGGGACCAGGATGGGGCATAATTATTAGAAGGGGACCAGGATGGGGCATTATTATAAGATGAGGACCAGGATGGGGCATTACTATAAGAAGAGGACCAGGATTGGGCATCGCTATAAGAGGAGGACCAGGATGGAGCATTACTATAAGTAGTAAACCAGGGTGGGACATTACTATGCAAAAAAAGTGTACATTTGTAATAGCAACATCCATAACAGCTCAAGCTATAAAACTGTACGATAACCCATATGATCAATGTCATTTAAAAAAATAAAATAAGCACGCCAAAAATGTGAAAAAAAGATCAGAAGTTGTATAAAAAAAATTGGCATCACTAAAAATGTCACTCTGTCCTGCAAAGAATGTACTTTTCCCCAAAACATGCAAATTTGTTTCTATATGCTGCTCATATACTCAGCTGAGTCTGACACCCCTGCACTACATCATTGATAGCTCCGCTTGTAAAAGGTCCCATACTCTTTTCTCTTCCATAATAATAATTTGAGCAATACCTAGGGAGTTCTTGTGGAATGGAAGTTCAAGATAATATTATACTGTGTGAACTGTATCAATAAAGATAGAGAGCGAGGTTAGAGGGTGGAATAACGATGAATAATACATGACTGGCAGCTCCAGACCACATTCAAGTCAAGGTTAATAAACATTCTCCCAAAGGGCAAAGTCATTGACAAAAAATACTTTTAACTGCTGTGTGGTGAGAAAAAGGCTCTGACACACAGTCAAGGTCATGGATATATCATAGACAAACGCCTCTTGTTAGTAGAAGTAGCTGGGATGAGTCATTTCATGTCCATGTGGACATCATTTATCTTTGGACAACCCAGATACTTCAATTCTGGAGAAGCTAACATTATGCCAGTAATCATAAGAAGTAAGGGGCTCGAGCTTGAGCAATTTCTGAATAATGGTGTGTGATAAATAATGGTTTCAATGCTTCTAAGAGATTTCTACAATCTGAAGCCCCCAAAAGTATTACAGTATTCACTGTATATAAAGAGATCATCCACAAAATATAGGTGTGTCTATTAATTTTAAGACAAATAGGATTCACAGTGGTATGTCTACTGTTAAGCACCTGCCTCGGCTCGGCAGAGTTTCGTCACCTTCCCCTATGGCTACTGCCCTGTACTGTGCTCCATGTCGAGTTTTACAATTGGCCCGCTGTGCTACCATGTCATCATCTGCCTTGATCCATTTAAGGCCGATTGACACATACACACACACACACATACCGGTGTCTTTGGATTGAGACTCTAGTCCAATGTTTGGTGTGCTCCACCATCTGCTCTTTTTTTGTTTGGCCTGGGTTCCACTTCATCTGTCCTGCTGTTCCTGAGATTTTTGTGTCTCCCTAGGTACCTCCCTGTTTCAACGCCTGGGGTCCGTGTGCCCACCCGGACCTAAGACTTAGGCTTACCTGGTGAGGTGGATTCTCTAACAGCTACCTAGTGCATCATGTGGTACAAGCTTTAGGTGACCCAGCGGGATGGAGCTTTGCACTGCCACAGCTCGCTTTATTATTTTATAGCCATAAGTTAGTGCCACTTTTGGTGCCATCAGTAATGGGGGCTGCAAATAACTTGGATTGGTACCAAAGCCTTCAGTTTAATTAAGATACATAGGCAAAAGTATTGAGTTACTCCTGGAATCCGGGAATTCAGGCTTTTAATTTTGCCCCACTATAACAGGTAATCTATAACTGGTAAAGTAGCTCCCCGGGACATAGAAGGGACGTCTTAAAAACTCCTGTAGGTGTCCAAATACTTTTGTTCATGTAGTCTATTTTTGCCTTCTAATAAAATAATGATGACGTGCTACCAGTAGTTGTTAGTCCTTGACATCTAGCCTGTCAAATAATGATGGGATGACTGACGTGGGGAGTGAAAATTGTAGTAATATCATTATGACCTGTATTAAATCTCTTTGCTTCTATTTGTAAGCACATATCAAGATCTTTATATTATGTAGAATAAAAATATTTCCTTGCCATTTTTATCCAATAAAATCATGAATTAATGAAAAGATTAATTTATTCAAAACTATTTAAAATATTAAATTAGAAATTTATGTGTAAACTCAAGTTTCCAATTGGAATGGCTGATTAGCAGCACAAACCCTTATTTTTACCGGGAAAAAATACTTTTGGGTGCTATTCTTTTTCCTATGAATTCTTCTCTGTTTTTACTGCTAAGAAGAATATAAGAATCCAGCAAATATAATAAACAGCAGGATAATAAAAACAAACAACAGATAGTTTGTGCTCGATCTTCATAGACTTGATCCATAGTATGAAAATGAAAACTGAAAAAGAGGAATCATGGCAGACTATCACAGCCCCCCGAGGAAGCCCACGCGAAACGCGAGTTGGGGCTGCGGCACGAGGTCTCCTGGTGGTCACATGCATGGGTAAGGGCAGCTTTTGACGCTAGTGTGCTCTCTTAAAGGGGTATTTATTTTTGTTACTAGTTGGCCATAACGGTCCGTTTGGGACAGATTTTCAGTCCCCATCTTTTTGATTGCTCTATGTGAGCTTAAAATGTGATTACTATACCAAAATAACAATTTATACTTGGGCGTTGTGACCTTTTTATTGATTGATTTTTTAGGGAATAGCCCTATTTGGGATGCACGTGCACTTTGTTTTGATAGTGGTCATTTCCTACCCCCCTTCCACCTGTACTTGGGATCTCTGTGCTTTTACACCTGCCATTCATCAAATTGCTCTATTATTTATTGCATTGATTATGTATTGTCTATTATGTCAAATGTGTTTTTTGAATAAAGTGTGAATTCGTCTTTGGAACGTTTTGTACTCTCTTTTGGTTTTTTCTTGGTTTGTTTGAATCATGTTCTTGAGAGTGTCCCTGGCTACTTTAGCCCCCTTAATCAAATACTAAGGGTATAATTGGATAGGTTTCTGATCTGAGGCTTGTGTTTAAAATATAATAAACAGCAGGACAATAAAAACAAACAGCAGATAGTTTGTGCTCGATCTTCATAGACCTGTTCCATAGTATGATAATGAAAACTATGAAAGACTATGAGCAATTATTCTGGGTAAACCTGCTATTCTTTGTATTATGCTGCTTGCAAGTACTTTCCGTTTCAGGAAAGCATCCACTATGTATTTCCTTTGAGTAGAGGGCTTTTCGGTCTCTTTCGTCCCGCTACATTTAGCCCAACTTGGGTCTCTCCCTAAGGTGGCTAGCATGTATGTATCGCTTGCTCACCGAGCCCCACTCCATACAGCCAACCAATTCCAGCCCTGTGCTGATGAGGGCCTAAAGCCCGAAACACGTGTCCACAGGTAGGAATTGGTTGGCTGTGTAAATTTAGAAACTAATCCGCAGCATTGCACGCTTGGCGGTTCCAAGCGCTGTGGATTAGACAGGGGTGGAAAGAGATGATTTGCATAGCTCCGCCTACTGCAAAGGATTCTGGGTAAACCTGCTATTCTTTGTATTATGCTGCTTGCAAGTACTTTCCGTTTCAGGAAAGCATCCACTATGTATTTCCTTTGAGTAGAGGGCTTTTCGGTCTCTTTCGTCCCGCTACATTTAGCCCAACTTGGGTCTCTCCCTAAGGTGGCTAGCATGTATGTATCGCTTGCTCACCGAGCCCCACTCCATACAGCCAACCAATTCCAGCCCTGTGCTGATGAGGGCCTAAAGCCCGAAACACGTGTCCACAGGTAGGAATTGGTTGGCTGTGTAAATTTAGAAACTAATCCGCAGCATTGCACGCTTGGCGGTTCCAAGCGCTGTGGATTAGACAGGGGTGGAAAGAGATGATTTGCATAGCTCCGCCTACTGCAAAGGATTCTGGGTAAACCTGCTATTCTTTGTATTATGCTGCTTGCAAGTACTTTCCGTTTCAGGAAAGCATCCACTATGTATTTCCTTTGAGTAGAGGGCTTTTCGGTCTCTTTCGTCCCGCTACATTTAGCCCAACTTGGGTCTCTCCCTAAGGTGGCTAGCATGTATGTATCGCTTGCTCACCGAGCCCCACTCCATACAGCCAACCAATTCCAGCCCTGTGCTGATGAGGGCCTAAAGCCCGAAACACGTGTCCACAGGTAGGAATTGGTTGGCTGTGTAAATTTAGAAACTAATCCGCAGCATTGCACGCTTGGCGGTTCCAAGCGCTGTGGATTAGACAGGGGTGGAAAGAGATGATTTGCATAGCTCCGCCTACTGCAAAGGATTCTGGGTAAACCTGCTATTCTTTGTATTATGCTGCTTGCAAGTACTTTCCGTTTCAGGAAAGCATCCACTATGAGCAATTAAGGATCTATTATACATCTATTATTGATCACTTATTGTGCATCGTTTGCCATGGTCTGCCTGAGCAAATGGGTTATTAAACCAGTGGCGGACATAGCATTGGTGCAATCTGTGCAGACACACAAGGACCAAAAAGATAAGGGGCCACTTCCACCTCCAAAGCAAGTAGAATTGTTCATTATGAGGAGCCCTCATTTGTCTGTGACCATTCCTGTATTAAACGATCATCAAACACTAAATGTTTAAAGGTCGTTTAATGCTGCTGATCGGTCCATGTAAACTGACCCTTAGTATAATTGGTGTATTTATTCACTGACTCGTGTTTACATCTAGTGTTTCTTCCATTTCCTTTTTTTATTACATAAAGGGAGTTACTACATTTTGTGAAATGACAGGGATTCCGTTGCTCACGATTTATTATCCCTCGCTGTGAGCATACTCCAGCCATGAAAAAATAAAAATGATCAATCTATTGTTATAGTGCTTCCTGGTAGTACAGGTGCTTCTCACAAAATTAGAATATCATCAAAAAGTTAATTTATTTCAGTTTTTCAATACAAAAAGTGAAACTCATATATTATATAGAATCATTACAAACAGAGTGATCTATTTCAAGTGTTTATTTCAGTTAATGTTGATGATTATGGCTTACAGCCAATGAAAACCCAAAAGTCATTATCTCAATAAATTAGAATAATTAACAAAAACCACCTGCAGTAGGCTCCACAATCATGGGGAAGACTGGTAATTTGACAGATGTCCAGAAGGCAGTCATTAACTCACTCCACAAGGAGGGTAAGCCACAAAAGGTCATTGCTAAAGAAGCTGGCTATTCACATAAATATTGGTCTACTGAAATGTATGTTCAGTAAATGCACTTAATAATTGGTCGGAGCTCCTTTTGCATCAATTACTGCATCAATGCGCTGTGGCATGGAGGCGATCAGCCTGTGGCACTGCTGAGGTGTTATGGAAGCCCAGGTTGCTTTGATAGCAGCCTTCTGCTCGTCTGCATTGTTGGGTCTGGTGTCTCTCATCTTCCTCTTGACAATACCCCATAGATTCTCTATGGGGCTAAAGTCAGGCGAGTTTGCTGGCCAATCGAGCATAGTGATGCTGTTGTTTTTAAACCAGGTATTGGTACTTCTGGCAGTGTGGACAGGAGCCAAGTCCTGCTGGAGAATGAAATTTCCATCTCTAAAAAGCTTGTCGGCGGAGTGAAGCATGAAGTGTTCTAAAATTTCCTGTTGACGACTGCGCTGACTTTGGTCTTGATAAAACACAGTGGACCTACTCCAGCAGATGACATGGCTCCCCAAACCAGCACTGATTGTGGAAACTTCACACTAGACCTCAAGCAGCTTGGATTGTGGCCTCTCCACTCCTCCTCCAGACTCTGGACCTTGATTTCCAAATGAAGTGCAAAATTTAGTTTCATTTGAAAACAACACCTTGGACCATTGAGCAACAGTCCAGTTCTTTTTCTCCTTGGCCCAGGTAAGACGCTTCCTGCGTTGCGTTGTCTATTGGTCATAAGTGTCTTCACACAAGGAATGCGACACTTGTAGCCCATATTCTGTGTGTGGTGGATCTTGAAGCAATGACTCCAGCAGCAATCTCCCCCAAATTTTTGAATGGCCTTTTCTTAACAATCCTTTCAATGCTGCGGTTATCTCGGTTGCTTGTGCATCTTTTTCTACCACACTTTTTCCTTCCACTTAACTTTCCATTAATACACTTGGATACAGCACTCTGTGAACAGCCAGCTTCTTTAGCAATGACCTTTTGTGGCTTACCCTCCTTGTGGAGTGAGTTAATGACTGCCTTCTGGACATCTGTAAAATTAGCAGTCTTCCCCATGATTGTGGAGCCTACTGAAACAGACTAAGGGACCCTTTTAGATGCTTAGGAAGCCTTTGCAGGTGGTTTTTGTTAATTATTCTAATTTATTGAGATAATGACTTTTGGGTTTTCATTGGTTGTAAGCCATAATCATCAACATTAACAGAAATAAACACTTGAAATAGATCACTCTGTTTGTAATGACTCTATATAATATATGAGTTTCACTTTTTGTATTGAAGAACTAAAATAAATTAACTTTTTGATGATATTCTAATTTTGTGAGAAGCCATAATCATCAACATTAACAGAAATAAACACTTGAAATAGATTACTCTGTTTATAATGACTATATAATATATGATTTTCACTTTTTGCATTGAAGAACAGAAATAAATGAACTTTTTGATGACATTCTAATTTTGTGAGAAGCACTTGTATTATTGAATGCTCTGAGAGAATTTTTGTTGTCAGCCCTTGGGCCAACGTAAGTAGAATGACTATTTCTGTGCTATTTACATTTTCCTAAATTAATTGAGCGCCAATGGGATTGGGTACAAGTAATAGGTTACATTACAGGATATATATCTTCTAAAAGTGCTGTCCTAGGTGCATCATAGATTATGGTATTGAATAGGAGCTTCTGTATATACAAGGGCACTACCTGAATGACACCTCTCTGCTTCTGCTCATCACCTCTAAAACTTTTTATTGATGGAGGAAGGAGGCATTGGGTTGTGTATGGTTAAAAAGTTGCACCCCATGCTAATGACTGAAAGCATCAATCATGCGTTTTTTTATTGCACTGCTCGAGTGGTGCTTTAAATGTAATTCCCCTGCCCCTGTCTTATACTCACCTGTTGCCTTCTTCCTTTTCCAGCGGCACTCAGGTCGGTCTCGGATGAAAAGTGACCGCCGCCAGCTCCTGTGTTTCAAGGAATGAGCTGGAGGTCACTTTTCAATACATCTCATTCTGGCCTTGTTCTGACTCTCATAGACTTGCATTGAGCTCTTGTGATGTAACTTTCAGCCAGTCAGAAGTTACGGGCACAAGATAGTGCATGGAACCGGAGCGGCATTGGTAAATGGTGAAAGTGAACCTGTTAGCAGGATTTTGCTAAGTAAACTACAGGCATTGTCATGTTAGCGCTGTTATACTGATCAAAATAATACCTGCGGTGAAAAAATCCATCTTGTGGTTCTTGTTCAGTCAGTGTTAGAAGTTTTCAGTCAATGAGATGCCCGCGCTCCGGGACAGGACTGTAGGCAGAGTTATCGTGGTGCTGTAAGCCAGAGAAACCAAGGAAAGACCTGAAGCACAAACAGTCTGTCTCTCTCTCTATCTCTATGATGAGGAACATGTTTGAGCTTCGAGGCGGCATGTGGGCAGGTCTCTCCTTGGTTTTTCTGGCTTAGAGCACCAAGATAAGATTCTGCCTACAGTCCTGTCCCGGATCATTAACTGAAAACTTCAAACACTGATTACACAAGAACCACAAGATGGATTTTTTCACCCCAGGTATCATTTTAATCAGTATAACGGCGCCAACATGACAATGTCTGTAGTTTACTTAGCAAAATCATAATGACAGGTTAACTTGAAGTATGAGAACGGGGGCAGGAGGCTTACATTTAAAGCACCAGTCCAGTGCTGAGAAAAAAAAACCGCTGGAGGAGTGTTGAAAGAAAATTGTGCCTTATAAACAGGAAATTACTTTTGTAATAACTACTACATTAATACTAGAAACGTTTTACACTGATAAAATTTACAGCATCTAAAATATACATGTATTTATCCGCACCAAGAATCAGAATCTCAGAGGAAATAACTTGTTTCACAAAATCAAAATGCAGGATAAAAAAGTTCGATGTACAACCAGCACAAGACATATGGATGTGCATTAATCACGTTGACTCAGTAAACAGTCTCTTTAAAGATTTTCACTGATCAGCTTCTCGACTTTAGTGGCAGAGAAGGATTAGCAGGGACAGAAGCCTGTGTGCATGGCTAATCACAGGCAAAAGGCGGCACTTCTAAGCATGTGGGCTATATAGAGATATAAAGCACCAGAAAGAGCAGAAAGCAGGGACAAACACAGATTTGCATAATCAACACGCCAATATGATACCCTTCTGATTAGTGCTACTATCCACAAGTCATGTGTTTGTCACAATGCGGGGAGCCCTACTAACAAAACTGCAGCACAAATATACCAAAACCAAAAAGTAGAGTTTAACTCTTAAGGATCTAAATCAGAAATATTAATGCACATTGACAACATTATTGTATGCTGATTTTGTTTTGTAATTGTGAAGCATTTACACTTAAAAAATGCCTAAAATTAATATTATTTTTATTTTAAATGTACGGCTTTATGGGGTTTATTTTAATAACTAGGATTCCAAAGAATCTTAAGAACAGGGCCCTATCTAGTGCGGCCCCAAATGGAGAGGAGTCGTCAGAATCATGTCACTTCTATAAAAGTGTAAAAAAATTGCCAGACATGCATCTATCAGACATTTATGGGATATTTTCTGGCTATGTCACTACTGTCAAAAATAAGATCTGACTAGGACCCTATCTTTTGTAATAAATCATCTAATGAGGGGGTACTAAGGTCATTGTGAAGGGAGGGAGAGCTGTGAAATCTCCTGCTGTGATTGGTGGGTCATGTGTTATCAGCTTTGTATAGAGGTGTTAAGGTACCTTCACACATAACGATATTGTTAACGATATCGTTGCTATTTGTGACGTAGCAACGATATCGTTAATGAAATCGTTATGTGTGACAGCGACCAACGATCAGGCCCCTGCTGGGAGATCGTTGGTCGCTGAAGAAAGTCCAGAACTTTATTTCGTCGCTGGACTCCTGCTGACATCGCTGGATCGGCGTGTGTGACACCGATCCAGCGATGTCTTCACTGGTAACCAGGGTAAACATCGGGTAACTAAGTGCAGGGCCGCGCTTAGTAACCCGATGTTTACCCTGGTTACCATGCTAAAAGTAAAAAAAAACAAACAGTACATACTTACCTACAGCCATCTGTCCTCCAGCGCTGTGCTCTGCACTCCTCCTGTACTGTCTGTGAGCCGGAAAGCAGAGCGGTGACGTCACCGCTCTGCTTTCCGGCTCACAGCCAGTACAGGAGGAGAGCAGAGAAGCAGAGCGCAGCGCTGGAGGACAGACAGCGGTAGGTAAGTATGTAGTGTTTGTTTTTTTTTACTTTTAGGATGGTAACCAGGGTAAACATCGGGTTACTAAGCGCGGCCCTGCGCTTAGTTACCCGATGTTTACCCTGGTTACCGGCATCGTTGGTCGCTGGAGAGCGGTCTGTGTGACAGCTCTCCAGCGACCAAACAGCGACGCTGCAGCGATCCGGATCGTTGTCGGTATCGCTGCAGCGTCGCTTAATGTGAAGGGGCCTTTATCCGTTATTGTAATCCTGTCTGTGTTGATAATGAAACTGCTGTAAACTCTTCAAGGAAAAAATGAAAGTATTAGTCTAAAGTAGCACAAGTGGCCAGTAAAAATGGTAGGTTACTCATTTTAATTTTTAATACAGATTGAGAAATGCTAAAAAGTATAAAAAAAATTAAGAAAATATCTCATAAAAACCTGATTTACTATATAATTTTCTGAAAAAAAATCACTTTATAGGTCTATGTGTTAGGTGTCGAGTTCCCGCTTCTGCACAAGGGGAATCTCGAGCCATCTCCGCTGCGGTCTACCATTCTTATCCAGCCGCAGTGGAGTCTGCTCAGCAGAGACGTCGGTCCCAGCGTCTTGCTCAGTCTCACTCTGTACAAAGAGTTACTGCTGCTTTTCCTGCTTCTGCCATTGAAGTCAGTGTTGGGCAGCGGCGAGCAGATGCTTTTGGGGCTAAGTCCTGCTTTTCTCTTTCTGAGCATGCCCAGGGCAAGATCTCCCATTGGAGATTGAGGGTCACATGCTCAGGTACTGCAGCACATCCCATTGGTCCTCCAGGAAGGTCCTGAAAGGGCAAAACTTTGGTAGCAGCTTTCCATTGGTCCTTTATTGGAAGGTCCTGAACGTGCTGCAACTATATAAGCTGCGCATGACCGCACGGCCATGCGCTAGTGTACATTTGTAAATGTGTGTGTGTTGTGAGTGAAAGTCGCTCTTTAAATAACCCTCCCTATTGGATGACTGTTCGCGGAAGGTGTATGTTTGCTATCTAGCGCCC
Source organism: Ranitomeya imitator (assembly GCF_032444005.1). Classification (NCBI taxonomy): domain Eukaryota; kingdom Metazoa; phylum Chordata; class Amphibia; order Anura; family Dendrobatidae; genus Ranitomeya; species Ranitomeya imitator. The sequence goes on along the minus strand of NC_091287.1, from coordinate 450,079,537 downwards.
GACTTAGCCATCAGCACGTAAACACACAATACAGCGTCTTATTGGTGTGACCGCCAGTGCGGCGCCTTGTGCTTTCACAGCGCTTTCCTGACCCAAGCCTGGGTGGTTAGTGGCGTTCGCCAGTGCGGCACTGCATGCACTCTCGTGCTTCTATTGCTGTCACTCTGACACCTCAGTAGCAGTGTCGAGAGCATGAGGTCTATGTACTCAAATCCTGTGTCTTGGGATTGAGTTCTGAGACTCGTTGCTTGCGCTTTTGGTGCGGTACCACGGCCCTGTGACGTAACAGGGTTCGCTTCCTTCACACAGTGTGAGGTTAGCCCATGTGTGTATTCATTTTGTACCGCCATATAGTCCGTCATTACTTGGCAGCAGGTTCCATCTCTGCACGGTGGACCCCGGGCTGCGAACGCACCATACGCTATCTGTCTTATTATTTGGTGCGTTCCGCTAGCCCTAACACTATGTAAGTGTTGATGGTTTGGCTATAGGTCCAGAGTTCCCTAGCTAATAACTAAATCTAGGGAAATAACTTCTATTCCGGGATGAGCTATGTAATGACACCATACACTCTACTGCTGCTTTTTTTATTTAAATACAGTGCCTACAAGTAGTATTCAACCCCCTGCAGATTTAGCAGGTTTACACATTTAGAATTAACTTGGCATTGTGACATTTGGACTGTAGATCAGCCTGGAAGTGTGAAATGCACTGCAGCAAAAAAGAATGTTATTTCTTTGTTTATTTTTTTTTTAAATTGTGAAAAGTCTTTTCAGAGGGTCATTTATTATTCAACCCCTCAACCCACCAGAATTCTGTTTGGTTCCCCTAAAGTATTAAGAAGTAGTTCAGGCACAAAGAACAATGAGCTTCACATGTTTGGATTAATTATCTCTTTTTCCAGCCTTTTCTGACTATTTAAGACCCTCACCAAACTTGTGAACAGCACTCATACATGGTCAACATGGGAAAGACAAAGGAGCATTCCAAGGCCATCAGAGACAAGATCGTGGAGGGTCACAAGGCTGGCAAGGGGTACAAAACCCTTTCCAAGGAGTTGGGCCTACCTGTCTCCACTGTTGGGAGCATCATCTGGAAGTGGAAGGCTTATGGAACTACTGTTAGCCTTCCATGGCCTGGACAGCCTTTGAAAGTTTCCTCCCGTGCCGAGGCCAGGCTTGTCCGAAGAGTCAAGGCTAACCCAAGGACAACAAGGAAGGAGCTCCGGGAAGATCTCATGGCAGTGGGGACATTGGTTTCAGTCAATACCATAAGTAACGTACTCCACCGCAATGGTCTCCGTTCCAGACGAGCCCGAAAGGTACCTTTACTTTCAAAGCATCATGTCAAGGCTCATCTACAGTTTGCTCATGATCACTTGGAGGACTCTGAGACTGACTGGTTCAAGGTTCTCTGGTCTGATGAGACCAAGATCGAGATCTTTGGTGCCAACCACACACGTGACGTTTGGAGACTGGATGGCACTGCATACGACCCCAAGAATACCATCCCTACAGTCAAGCATGGTGGTGGCAGCATCATGCTGTGGGGCTGTTTCTCAGCCAAGGGGCCTGGCCATCTGGTCCGCATCCATGGGAAGATGGATAGCACGGCCTACCTGGAGATTTTGGCCAAGAACCTCCGCTCCTCCATCAAGGATCTTAAGATGGGTCATCATTTCATCTTCCAACAAGACAACGACCCAAAGCACACAGCCAAGAAAACCAAGGCCTGGTTCAAGAGGCAAAAAATCAAGGTGTTGCAGTGGCCTAGTCAGTCTCCTGACCTTAATCCAATTGAAAACTTGTGGAAGGAGCTCAAGATTAAAGTCCACATGAGACACCCAAAGAACCTAGATAACTTGGAGAAGATCTGCATGGAGGAGTGGGCCAAGATAACTTCAGAGACCTGTGCCGGCCTGATCAGGTCTTATAAAAGACGATTATTAGCTGTAATTGCAAACAAAGGTTATTCCACAAAATATTAAACCTAGGGGTTGAATAATAATTGACCCACACTTTTATGTTTAAAATTTATAAAAATTTAACTGAGCAACAAAACTTTTTGGTTTGTAAGATTTATGCATCTGTTAATAAATCCTGCTCTTGTTTGAAGTTTGAAGGCTCTAACTTATTTGCATCTTATTAAACCTGCTAAATCTGCAGGGGGTTGAATACTACTTGTAGGCACTGTAAGTTAATATTGTTACGGGCTTTTCCTTTTTATGGCTGAAGGATCTCTAGATGATGAGCTAGTCACAGGGTGGTCATAACCTGCTAGCGATCTTGGCAACAAGTGTCAAATTTTGCTGCAGCACCACCACTGGAAGGATGAAGCATTACACAATTACCATAAAAGTAAGATGCCTATATAATGCATGGACTTGCTGGTCCTCCGACATACGCACTTTGTAGCTGCTCTAGACTGTGGCAATGGATGAATGAGAGACCATTCTTTTTAATGGCGTAATAAGGTATCTGAATACCTCAAACTGATGAGAGAAAGAAACAGCTTTTATTGGATTAACCATTCATTTCTTCCTATTTTCCTATTGATGAGATATATATTCACCTATACCTCTAGATTTTAGTTGGGGTTCAGCTATGGGCATTAAAAATTTGTATAAATTTAGAGGCAGAACGCTATTTTATTCTCATGTTTCGCCACTAACTCTGAGTATTAGCTTTATGTGATTTAAACATAATAGTAGTGTAAAGGTAGAAAAAAAACACATTCCACCAAAATGGATATTCAAATTGAAACTCCAGCTTTTGCTTGATTGTTCTCTTTTTTCTGTGTCCTTTCAGTGAATTTTTTTTCTCGTGGCCCAGACTGATACAATAGCACGCTGTGCATTCACAGGCACATCTGAACTGTAAATGGCAGGCCTGATGCACAGATTGGCATTCTGCTTTCTTGAAACTACATCCTGTGCTATTATCAGTGATCTATTCCTTTCCGTGAAATTAGTGGGAGGGCGCAGGGAGTGTGCACCACACGTGCTGAGCCGAGTAAATCTCCATTAAGATGTAAAGTGTGTGGAGGGCTAGTAATTGTGTCTGCATGTGCCCCAGGCTTTGTTCTAGGCTATATGGCACCATGATTATGTGGGCTTCTAACAGCCATGTAGGCTAGCTAATAAAAGGGAATGTGCTCTAAAAGCTTTTATTGGGGGTTGCACTTTAGTCAATCTTTCCCTTTCCCCTACCTTGCGGTCTTTACGGCCACAGTGCTCTGTTACATAGAGACAGCTGCTTAGATCAGCAGTTACGTTAGTGAAATACATTGAGCTCATCCTCACACCTTGGGTTTTATTGTAACTATAGGTAGATGAACACCTAACCTTGTAAAAGACAAAACCTAAGATACAAATTAGTGAGCATATACCCTGTAGTAAGTAAATAAATAAATAGTACATGTAAATAGCATAGGGTACTTAGCTAACACTATTTCGATTAAAAAAAATTAAAACCATCCCACAGTGACTAGGTGTACCCAATTGAGATGTTTATCTCTAGTTATGTTCCTGCTAATTTCTTTGGTTTTGTTGTTTTTTTCTTGTTCAATGTACAAACGGGAGCGGCTTTCCCTTTTTGAACTAGGCATTTCATCCCATAGGCAGGTGCTGTCTGAACAGTCGGGCATGGGTCATATAGAGATGGGACCATCCTGATTGGGTACACCTTGTAGTGGTGGGATGGTTTTTACACTTTTTCATCAAAAGTCCCATATGTTATTTATGTGTATTATTACTATTTACTTATCTACTTACTACAGGGTATTTTCTCATTTTGTTCTAATCTTAGGTTTTGACTGTTAAATGACCACAGTGTGAACGTACTCCTACACATTGCACTTATACCAACTTATGTTCCGGCTCATTTCTTTGGTTTTAACTAACCTTGTGTACTCCGTAAATTTCTTCTAATCTCTGAGTCACCCCCACTCACTTAGGGTTTCTAGACCTAATTATATTGGGTTGGGTTTACACCCAGATTACTGATCTCTCAGGCTAATTTCAATGTCTGTAAGACTGGTTTTAGGTGGCCATTTACTGACATGTATATTTGATTAGGATAGAAGAAATCCTCATCTTCCTCATGTTTTTTCTCTTGAAAAACTTTCCATTACTCTAGATTTCTTTGTTCAGCTCATGTGAGCTCTTTGGCCCTAAGAGTATATTTTGTCCTGGTCAGACAATTGCATTATGTTATGTCTTCATTTATACTTGCATATATTTTCATTGTGTTAATTATGCCTTGTGGACATATCATTATTAGAGTTGAATGAATATGTTCGGAATTGGTCACTGAATTTGAATTTGCCATATTCATGCCTTATTACTCTATTTGTGCCGAATTTATGTTTGATGATCGGTTCTGAACATATTCAGTCATTTCTACTCCCATTCATTCCAATTACATTTGTCTGTGTTCGGCAAATACTGCAAAAACAATATTCGCCGCCTATCATAATCGAAACCGAATTTTGAAAAATTCACTCAACTCTTATCATTACATGCAGTAAAGTGGTGGTGTTTGACCTGGGCAAGTGAGTCTAATCAACACTTAGGGCCTGTCAGTTTTACAGGGATCCTAGCTGGGATACTCTTAGTGCCAGCTGTAGTATGTGCCTATAACATGCAGCTGCATAAGTGAGAGTGCTACTGACAATATGCTAAGGGTTAACTGGTGGCAAAAAAGGCATAGTGGGGTGTGTGCCCAAACAGGGGACAGATCAGTGTCAAGTGAGAAGCCTCCAGGTGATGCATGGTTGAGAGAGGGTCCAATAACTTAGGTCAAGACAGTCCAGTGAAGAGTAAGCAGGATGCCTATTAGAGACTGTGCAATGTTAAAAAGACCCTTGAGAGGAGCACAGGGTCCACATACCAGGCCAACAAAGGTGTGACAAGGGACTTTCTGATAAAAAACTGTGTTTAGGTAAGCCAACGCTACTACTTTGTGAGTTCTACAGACCCAATGCTAGAGGAGACCACCATCCTTCATGAGAGAAACTCTTAAGATGCATTTACACTGACTGATAATTGGGAATGAGCATTCCTAGCAGCACAAAAATCATCATTGTTGACAGCACACTGTCTCTAATAAACATGCTATGTGCTGCCAAGAGCAATGATATTTTACGCGCACATATTAACGATTGTTTTGGGGCATGTAAGTGCGGTCGGCCATGCGGCGATAAATGTAGGCTAGGCGCTTGTCTTCAGTGCCCCGACACGTTACATGAAAGTCCTGGCAGGGTGTGTGGACTTGTGCTGTGAGGGCCTTATGCCCATGCAGGCCGCATGTGACCAGTGATATGGGCTTGCTAGGACCAGGTGTTCTATTGTTCATGAGGGAGACCACCATTCAAAAATAAAGTTTTTACTGAACGGTAACTTGGTAAGTGTTATGTACAAGAGATAGTGGGTGCAAAATCTTATGGATTTTTCTTTTTACCATACAAAGCATTTTTCACATAGTATCCTTCCTCTGCAGAATATTCCAGGGCTTTCAAGGCACACTGTTTCACCATACGTCTCCATAACCCAGTTGTAATGCTACAGTCCTGATTAGCAAGTCTCCTTTACTTTCCCAGCAGTCCTGTTTCTTCCACTACTGGCGCCCTGGAACTCCTGACTAGTCCCCATCTCTCAGTCCTGCTAAAGCCCGTTATGCATTTACTAATACATGTGAAAGATTTGGATGTTTTAAAGATATCACAGATTTTTAGCGTGGTCCTGTAACAAGTCAGATCATACATTTCTTCCTCCTAAATGTTATTTGATAAATTGTAAATTGTATTATTGAAAAGTAAAAGCGGTTAGAAAGCACATCAAAATAACATCTTTATTACATCAAACATGATAAAGTAGCGATGTTTCGACTCATGTCTGTCTTCATCAAGTTTTTATCAAAGGAGCTTGATAACGACACAGGTGTGAGTCAAAACTTCACTAATTTTTCATGTTCGCTGTAATAAAGAAAATGTTCTTTTGATACCATTTTTGGCATTGACATGTGGCTGTTCCTCCTTATTTATACAGCAGCATAAAGTAGTGACAGAGCACTGAATCAAGTTCTGTGTCACTTACTTTCTCTTGTAGTCATTTTTAGAAAATCCATACTTATCTGCTGCAGCACGGGAGTTTTCCTCTGTGAAAGATTACCAGAGGATTCATGAAATTGACTGAACCAATCAAAATAAGTGATAAAGCGCTGGAGTTAAGGTCTCTGTAAACTTGTAGACTTCACCCCTGAGGAAGCCTGAGATTGAAAGGCGATACGGTGGGTTTCTTTCATCATTTCTCTGCCTCACCCTAACAGGTCCTTCCGTCTGTTCATCTGATGGTCACTTATGGTATCTTTATTTTTAGGTTCTATTACTACTATTCGTGGCTTAATATACATCATCATTCCTGATAAAATAATCGCTTAGTGAATTATGCATCCATGTATTATTTTCAGTATTATTTTCAACCTCAATTTGCAATTTGACTTGAAATGTGTGTGTTGTATATGGAAATATTTACATAAGACACTATACATACTAGTCCGGTGTAACCACAATTAAGTAACAACCTGCACCCTCTTGCCATGCATATGACACATTACAGAGGACCTTACATAATACAATGATTGATCACCAAGAACTAAAAAGTGCTAGTGCAAAAAATTATATAAACAATCAATGAATCAATTATGTCAATCAATTATATAAACAATCAATTGATTGTTTATATATTTTTTTGCACTAGCACTTTTTAGTTCTTGGTGATCAATCATTGTATTATGTAAGGTACTCTGTAATGTGTCATATGCATGGCAAAGGACTGCAGGTTGTTACTTAATTGTGGTTACACCGCACTAGTATGTATAGCTTATTGGATTATTACCGGTACTTGTTTTTTATTTTTCTTGTCCTCTATATACCCATACAATAAAATTCTATGTTTTATATGGTGATCCATTTGTAATTGTGTACTCCTTTTCTTTCTCTTTACCTGGCATTCATTTATCATGTGATAGATTGATCCCAACTATTAGTGGTGCCCTCTTTGATAGCAATTTTTACCTGGAGTTTTCTTATTCGTCCTATATCTGCAGCTAATTGTCAGTTTTCGTCATAAATACTGAGCACTAGGAAATGGCTGACGATCAGTGATTCAAGTACCGTGTCACTTACTATCTCTTGTTGCTACAGCACGGGAGTTTTCCTATTCATCCCATGTGATTGATGTTTTTTTCCGTATACTGTGCATTGGAAAATGACTGTCAATCAGTGTCATTACAGAATATCAAAGACTGCAGATAACGCTGAGAAAGATAACCGGAGGATTCATGAAATTGAATGAAAAGATTAAAGTTAGTGATATTGCGTTTGAATCAAGTTCTCTGTAAATACTTTTGACTACCGTCAGAATACCATAAACTTGGTAACATGGGCAGCACGGTGGCTCAGTAGTTAACACTGCACTGGGTCCTGGGTTCAAATCCCACCAAGGACAACATATGCAAGGACTTTGTATGTTCTCACCATGTGCGCATGAGTTTCCTCTAGTTTCCTCCTTCACTCCCAAGACATACTGATAGGGAATTTAGATTATAGGCCCCAATGGCCCAGTGATGATGTCTGTAAAGAGCAGCGGAATATGATAGTGCTATATAAGTGAGTAAAATAAATAATATGGTATTCAATACATTATGGCACTGTATTCTATAGTTTATTATGGTGTCATTGTATACAGTATGTATTAAGTTTGGTATTTGTTCATATGTAATATCGATTCCAAAGACATACTGATAGGGAATTTAGATTGTGAGCCCCATCGGGGACAGTGATGATAATGTGTGCAAAACTGTAAAGCGCTGCGGAATATGTTAGCGCTATATAAAAATAAAGATTATTATTTATTATTATTATCGCTGGTCAACAACAGCTTGTAAGAAGTTCTCACTGGTTATTCTACAACAGCAAAAGTAATTAGATCATAACACTCCTGGGTGCACATCACAGGTCATTACACCAAATTTCCTTATATGTTACAACATTGTCCTGGGTAATGAGCCAACTAATAAGCCACCTTGGGCATTGTTTGTCTACGGCCTGAGTGGTTGTGTTTGATAAAATCAGACAAGTGGCCCATATCGGGACAGGTGTTATTATAGGAAGGTGTGACAAACATGTCACCTACTGTCCACTGAGTACTTTTAATAGGACAACTTTCTAATCTCTCTCCATACATACAGCGTCCACTGCTCCATAAATGAGGACAGTTTTATCCAATGTGTCATAACATGTCTTTCAAAAACTATGGGGTGGTAAAAATTAATTTACATCTCTGGGGTTTACATAATTATTTCCCATTAGAGACTTGGGTAGTGTTAATCCGTGTCTGTGTGATACTCATTGACTTGAACTAAATAATAGTTGTGTCTATTAATGTTGTAGGTTCTATAATGGGGTGTGCACACATGTTGCGTTTTTTAGGTCTTTTTCTGCTGTTTTTCCTGCATTTTACTGTACCAGCAAAGTGAATGAGATTTCTGAAATCTCCTGCACACGCTGCTTATTTTCTCCTTTCATTTTAATTTTTTTAAGGGAACTTGTCAGCATGATTGATGGCTCCAGCAGCACCATCTTGGAGGAGGAGTTTTTTTTTCTCTCTAGGATGATGGCACCGCCGGCGCCTGTCCAGTAGCAGCTATCAGATTCCAAACTAATATTTTTAAATGAATTTATGTATACCATAAAATAAAATAATTAAATACACATTATAGATGCGATCATGCTGCAGAGCAGGCGCCACCACCAATGCCTGCCTGCAGAAGGTGATTTTTTTTCAATATACAGTACAGACCAAAAGTTTGGACACACCTTCTTATTTAAAGATTTTTCTGTATTTTCATGACTATGAAAATTGTACATTGACACCGAAGGCATCAGAACTATGAATTAACACATGTGGAATTATATGCTTAAGAAAAAAGTGCGAAACAACTGAAATTATGTCTTATATTCTAGGTTCTTCAAAGTAGCCACCTTTTGCTTTTGATGACTGCTTTGCACACTCTTGGCATTCTCTTGATGAGCTTCAAGAGGTAGTCACCGGGAATGGTTTTCACTTCACAGGTGTGTCCTGTCAGGTTTAATAAGTGGGATTTCTTGCCTTATACATGGGGTTGGGACCATCAGTTGTGTTGTGCAGAAGTCTGTTGGATACACAGCTGATAGTCCTACTGAATAGACTAAAACAACACTGAAGGCTGAAATGTAATAAAACAAATCACTCCAAGGAGAGAACCCAATAAATACTTAAAATTGCAAGTTTATTGATCAAAAATTAAAAAAGGTCACAGAACATGATTACAGAAATACCGTGAAGGGGAACCACATAGGAATCAACCTACAAATCCAAATATAAATCTACCCAATAGCCCTTAGTCAGGCAAAATAATCTTATTAATAAAGGTGGGGTATAAATGCTCTATGTAGTATAATAATCTCTATTAAGAGCTTTACAGTGTACAATCCATATTATAGTAAGTTGCCAAAAAGGTATCTCCATTATTAGAACATCACAATTGAGAGCACCCAATTACATATAAATAAGTGTGTCAAAAAGATATCAAATTTATAAGAAGACATATTACCTGAACACTTAGAATATATTAGGGACTGCTGGGTGATTGAGATAGCGGTCATCCGAGGGTTCCCCTGTGCCCCGACACCCGTTTCACCCATAGCTTCTTCCGGGGGCCACATGAAAATACAGAAAAATCTTTAAATGAGAAGGTGTGTCCAAACTTTTGGTCTGTACTATATAATATTCATAATGTAATCTAGGGGGCAGGTCAGTGAGGGATCAGTGTATAGATACCTCATAGGTCATATCCCTGCCCTTGATGTGGGCTCTGGTGCTGAGCCCGCATTTTTACCAGCTTATGATAGCTGATTTGATCAGCTGTCTGGTGCCCCTGACAACCGTGGCTAGAATCGCGATCCACCAGTGGCTGTTAACATGTTAAATGCCACTGTCAATCTATGACAGCGGCATTTAACACGAACACGCCAGCAGCGCATCACAAACCCCGAACATTGGCGCCTCTGTCACATAATCACGGGAGCTGATGGTTTGGCATGACAGCCGGGGATCTGCAGAAAACCCCTGTGCTTGTCATTGCAGATCTATGAACATCGACCAAAGATGAAGATTTCTGCTATGTGTAGCACAAGCGATCGGAAGATTGCAGCTTCAAGTCTCCGAGACGGATTATTGAAGCAAGTAAAAAGTAGGAAAGAAAGTTTTAAAAACCTAAAAAAATATAAAAGTTCAAATCTCTGCCCTTTTGCCAAATTCAAAATAAAACAAAAAAAAAAAACATTTGATATCGCTGCATTCAGAAATGTCCGATCTATCAAAATATAAAAGCAATTGATATGATCGGCAAACAGCATAACAAGAAAACAAATCTAAACTTCAGAATTACGCCTTTTTGTCACCCCAACATTTCATTAAGATGCAATAACAGGTGATCAAAACAGCGTGTCTACCCCAAAGCAGCATAAATAAAAGAATCAGATCAGGGCACAAAAAATAAGCCCTCACCCAGCCCCATATCTCAAGAAATGGAGATGCTACGGGTCTTGGAAAATGCCTTTTTTTTTCTTACAAATGTTGGATTTTTTTTCACCACTTCAATAAAAAAAGAACCTATACATGTTTGGTGTCTGTGAACTTGCACTGACCTGGAGAAACATAATGGCAGGGAATTTTTATCATTTAGTGAATATTGTAAAAAATAAAATATGGAATTGCACTTTTTTTTGCAATTTTACCACAAATGCGGTGAAACGAAAACCCAAAAACAGAAAACCCCAAGGTGGTTAAAGGGTTAATGCCACAAATTGAGAACTTTACACCCGACCTTACATGTCAATCTAATATGTAATAAAATAATTACTATGAATGTATGTTATTAAATGCATGGAATGGATTTACAAGTAAATTGCTGAGCTTTAAGTTCTTGTGTTTCCATTTTTCCACTTTATAACCCTCTCATAGTTCGGTTAGGGTATCGAGGCATGGTAGTGATGTGTATTAGGAGCATAATGCAGGTACAAGGTGCGTAAGTGGTTGGAGATCACCCCATGATCTAATGACCACAAGACAGTATGTTCCATCTGCCAGTGTAAACTGAGCCCGACCCAGTAAGCGGGCATTTCAGCACCTCACTCTTCTACGTGGCACATGAGAAGATTTCATTTCATCCAACTGTCTCTTCCAGTCTGGATCTAGCACAGGTGGAAGGAATGGCAGATGTGCCTGTAACACAGCCCTGTCTCTGGTAACATGTCAGACTCATTTTAACCCATTTGTTGTCAGTCTGGGTTAATCAAACAAACCTCAAGAGCGAGAGGTCAAAAACGTCCCTCTTTTGTCACTGCTTGTTGTTGGGGAAAGGAAGAAAGAAAGTTGTCCTTTTCAGAAAACAGTCCTTTGTTTTGAGGTCAGCCATTATTCATGGGTTAAACCTTTTAAACAGCCATCTACAATTTTACTCCGTCCCTTCAACGTCCTCACTTCATCTATAATATGATCTACAATAAGTGTCTCCTGGGAGATATTAGGCAGCAAATTGAATCTCTAGGCGCAGTTTCATTCTTGTGTTTCTCGAAAATGTTTTCCTCCACATTTTTAAAAATTCAAGATTCATTTGAGGAAAGGAGCCATTAAATGACAGAAACGAAAACACGAGCAGCGTAGACCAATATGTCACATTTCTGTATGTTTTATGTCCATTTGGCATTTCAATGTGTCCTTACAGTATGACATTATCATACTTTTAACTGTGAAATTGTCATTTATAACATACATAAATATATAATGTATATTATTTAAGGCATGTAAATGGAAAATAATTACAACTAGAACTCTAATTAGTGTTCCTTATTACATGTATGATTTAACTATTCTCCAAGATTAATCATTTACCTTGTTTTTTGCAGTTTGGGGGTTGCGACTATTTTTGCCATACATATAGTATTTGGAGCCAATTAAAGTTTCATACAATAAATTGCCTTTTCTGTCATACAAGAATCATCACAGGCTACTAATCTGAATGATTTTTAATTGGTAATTCCAATTTAACCATTAACCCCTTACTATCAAAACCTGTTTTCACCTTCCTGACAAGGCCACAATTCTGACCACAGTCACTTTATGAGATAATAATTTTGGAACACTTCAATGGATCCCAGTGATTATGAGATTGTTGTTTATGTGACACATTTTACTTAATATCAGTGATAAATTTCAGTTGATATGATTTGCGTATACTTATGTATGAAAAAAAAATCGCAATTTTTGAACTTTTAATTTTTATGCCCTTAAATAAGATAGTTATACCAATAAAACTAATTAACACTTGGCACATGTGTACTTTACTGCAGCATTATTTTTTTAAACTTTTTTTTGTTAGAAATGTAGATTGATTCAAAGTTTAGCAGCATTTTTTCCTTTTCTCAACAAAATTTACAAAACCTATTTTAATAGAGACCATTTCACATTTGAAGTGACGTTTAGGGGCCTATATGTCCAAAAAATGCTCAAAAGTGACCTCATTTTAAAAACCTTACCCTTCAAGGTATTCAAAACCACATTTAGGAAGTTTGTTAATCCTTCCAGTGCTTCACAGTAATTAAAACAAATTAGAAACAAAAAATGAAAAATTATTTATTTGCCACAAAAATGCTATTTTAACCTATTTTTTTTTTATTTTCACAAGAATAACACAATTGTGAAGTTGAACGAAATTTATTGGTTATTTTAAATTTTTGTTGAAAATCAAAAACTGAAAAGTGGGGCGTGCAATATTTTTGGGCCCCTTTAACTTAATACTTTGTTGCACCACTTTTTGCTGCGATTACAGCTGCAAATCGCTTGGGGTATGTCTCTATCTGTTTTGTACATCGAGAGACTGAAATTCTTGCCCATTCTTCCTTGGCAAACAGCTCAAACTCAGTGAGGTTTGATGGAGATCGTTTGTGAACAGCAGTTTTCAGCTCTTTATACAGGATTGAGGTCTGGACTTTGACTTGGCCATTCTAACACCTGGATACTTTTATTTGTGAACCATTCCATTGTGGATTTTGCTTTACGCTTGGGATCATTGTCTTGTTGGAAGACAAATCTCCATCTCAGTCTCAGGTCTTTTGCAGACTCCAACAGGTTTTCTTCAAGAATGGTCCTGTATTTGGCTCCATCCATCTTCCCATCAATTTTAACCATCTTTCCTGTCCCTGCTGAAGAAAAGCAGGCCCAAACCATGATGCTGCCACCACGTTTGACAGTGGGGATGGTGTGTTCAGGGTGATGAGCTGTGTTGCCTTTATGCCAAACATATAGTTTGGCATTGTTGCCAACAAGTTCGATTTTGGTTTCATCTGACCAGAGCACCTTCTTCCACATGTTTGGTGTGTCTCCCAGGTGGCTTGTTGCAAACTTTAAGCAACACATTTTATGGATATCTTTGAGAAATGGCTTTCTTTTTGCCACTCTTCCATAAAGGCCAGATTTGTGCAGTACATGACTGATTGTTGTCCTATGGACAGACTGTCCCACCTCATCTGTAGATCTCTGCAGTTCATCCAGAGTGATCATGGGCTTCTTGGCTGCATCTGTGATCATTCTTCTCCTTGCTTGAGATGAAAGTTCAGCGGGACGGCCGGGTCTTGGTAGATTTGCAGTGGTATGATACTCCTTCTATTTCAATATCATCGCTTGCACAGTGCTCCTTGGGATGTTTAAAGTTTTGGAAATCATTTTGTATCCAAATCTGGCTTTAAACTTTTCCACAACAGTATCATGGACCTGCCTGTTGTGTTCCTTGGTCTTCATGATGCTCTCTGTGCTTCAAACAGGACCCTGAGACTATCACAGAGCAGGTGCATTTATACAGAGACTTGATTACATACAGGTGGACAGGTGGATTATATTTATCATCATTAGGCATTTAGGACAACATTGGATCAATCAGAGATCCACAATGAACTTCTGGAGTGAGTTTGCTGCACTGAAAGTAAAGGGGCCAAATAATATTGCATGCCCCACTTTTCAGTTTTTGATTTTCCACATAAATTTAAAATAATCAAGAAATTTCATTCAGTTTCACAATTGTGTTCCACTTGTTGTTGATTCTTCACCAAAAATTTACATTTGGTATCTTTATGTTTGAAGCATGATATGTGGGAAAAGGTTGAAAAGTTCCAGGGAGCCGAATACTTTCACAAGGCACTCTATATTTATTCACTAACATAGATGACACAGCTTACAACTAGTATTTCTTATAGCTTAGGATGTTAGCATCTTGACTGTCAGGTTGCAAAGTGAAAGTAAGATATGCTTCAGCTACACGCATAGTGAACAGGAACATCCTGTTTTGTTTTTGTTTTTTTTTAACAGTGTATTATAGGCAACATAATACTATCAGGGCCGGCCCGAACGTATAGGCGAACTAGGCGGCCGCCTAGGGCGCCGACCCAAAGGGGGCGCCAGAGAAAAAATAGAAAAAATTTTAAAAAATCTTTTCAAAAGGCAAAAATTTTTAGGGTTCGAAAGAAAAGTGTACATAAATTTTTTTACCATAAATTTAAAAGAAAAACCGTTGAGCTTCAATTTACGCACAGAAAGGAGGCGCTAAACTACGGACGTGAGTCGTTTGCATCGTCTGCTGACAGGTGTTTGATCCCGTGCATTTATTTTGCTCCTAAGTTTTCAAATGTTGGCAAAGCAAACAACCAAAAATGCACACTTAGCACACACTACACTAAGGGGGCACCCGAGAGAAAAAAAAATACGTATACTTAAAAGGTAGGTGTACCATATGGCCTATTTATATGTAGTTTGGACTTTAGGTATTAGGTACTAGTTGGCGATTATATTGATAGATGTCATCAGCAGTCGATGCGGCTAGTGGCAGGAGCCTGTTTTGACACATTGGCGTAGACTGCCTGGCTGGACTGCCAGTCAGGCCAGCTAAGGCAAGGGAGATAGATAGTATCTATGTTTTTTGGATATCGGCGCGTGTGATTATAATATTTTCGAGGTATGTCTCTACTGTTTGCATGCCTTATCATGTGAGCCATTGCTGTTATTTTGTATATTCATTAGATTCATTGTTCCATGAGGTTTCATGAATGCAAATAGAAAATAAGAGGTTTTTAGTACATTTTTGGCCTAGGTTCTAAAGTGTTAGGCGCTGCGAGGTAGGTATATTGTTTTGATTTTCAAAACTATTGGAAACATTGGAAATTGTTAAAGAAATTTGTGGTTTTTGTTTTAAAAGTAAAATCATATTATATAATTTTCAGATAACAATTTTAATCAGCGCGTTAACTTTTAGGTAAATGCTGTGTGTTGTAACGAGTCATGGCTGATAACAAGAAAAAACTTTCGGGGTTTCAGAACCGTAAAAGAAAAGCTGAGGAGGAGAAATCACTTTCAAAAATCAAAGGGTCATTTTTAAAATATCTAAGCAATAGAAATGAAGACGCAGAATTCCAAACGTTGGAACAACAGGCTTCTGTTGCCTCTGAAATATCGAATGTGGAAATAGAATTTGTTTCTTATGCTGAAAATAGTGAACTACAACCATCAATATCTGGAGGTAGATCTGATCAAAGTACCAGTACTGACATGGAGGCTGGTACATTTATAGAAATACTACACAAAGACTATTCGGACGATCCCGCTACGTGGACCGTAATCAATGATGACTTACACCTACATGTAGTAAAACTCGGCCCCACACAAGTTAAAGATTTCGATTTTCCTTTGGACACTAATCGTAGAAAATTTTCTTGTGTTCACTATAAACGTCGTCTTGTCAATGGTGAAAGTCTTGAACGCAATTGGCTAACGTATTCTATTCAGAAAAATTCAGTTTTTTTGTTTTTGCTGCACGTTGTTTCCAGACTCATCACTTCAACTAGGAATCATCAAACGCTCAGCCTTAGGTTACTGATGGTGTAAATGACTGGAAAAACATATCTGCTATTTTAGCCAGCCACGAAAAAAGCAAAGATCACATGATTAGCTTTCAAAAATGGAAGGAACAAGAAAATAGACTTAAGATGAACAAGACCATTGACGAAGAACACTTACGCAAAATTGAAGAGCAAGAAAAATACTGGCATCAAATTTTAGAAAGGTTGATAGCTCTAGTGAGGGTACTAGGTACGTAAAACTTAGCGTTCCGTGGATCAAATGATGCATTGTTTGAACTTTTTGAAAATTGGGGAGTATTTGGCTATGTTCGATCCCGTCATGTGTGAGCACATTCGGAAAATCCAGGACAAAGAGATTCATGCACATTATTTGGGAAAAACAATACAGAATGAGATGATTCAACTGCTAAGTAATGGTATTCAGGAAAAGATTCTTGACGATGTCAAAACTGCAAAATACTTTTCTGTAGTGCTGGATTGTACTTCAGACGTGTCTCATGTTGAACAAATGACTATCATTGTTCGGTTTGTTTCCACATCAGAAGACAAAAAGTTTGAAATTAAAGAGCACTTCTTAGGATTCATTCCTGTTTCTGATACAACTGGAGGTGGTTTGACAGCCACTGTCTTGAACAAATTTGAAGAACTGTCGCTCTCTGTGGACAACTTATGAGGGCAGGACTACGACAATGGGAGTAACATGAAGGGAAAAAACATTGGACTACAAAGACGAATTTTGGACATAAACCCATGTGCATTCTTTGTGCCTTGCAGCTCCCATTCTCTAAACTTAGTTGTCAATGATGCAGCTAAATGTTGTTTTGGAGCGACAACTTTTTTCCTGTTAGTTCAAAATCTCTCTCTATGTATTTTTCTCTTTGTCAACTCAGTGTTGGGAAGTACTCGTGCGTCATTTGCCATCTCTGACTCTAAAACCTCTAAGCGAAAGTAGAATTGATGCTCTGGCCCCCCTCCGTTACCAATTGAGCAAAGTCCATGATGCCCTAATGGACATAGCAGAAAATATTAGTCTCACAGGAAGCCCTGGAAATGTCTCCCAGCTAGAAGCTCAAGGTCTTGCTAAACAAGTTGGAACCTTTTCTTTTGTTACATCTGTTCTAGTATGGTTCAACATTTTGTACGAAATCAATTTGACAAGTAAGTTACTTCAGTCACAAGAATTCGATTTAGCTGCTGCTTCTCAACACTTCGACAAAACAAAGAAATATCTGCAATCATTAAGAAGCGATGAAGAGTTTGAGAAGCTGTTAGTTGATGCGAGGGAAATCGCAGAAGAGCTTGGCATACCAGCTAATTTTGAGTCAAGTTCTACGCCAAAACGTTTAAAGAAAAAAAACAGACAGTTCTCTTATGAAGGGAAAGATGTGCCCATAAGAGATGAGAAAATTGACTTTTACGTTGCGATCTTAGATACTGCTATAAATTCAGTTGATGAGCGGTTCACTCAGCTGGAATTGAAATTTGGATTTTTGTACCACATCCGTTCACTTGAGGGAAAACCAAGCAAATTTGTTCTGGATAAGTGTAAAGCTCTGGAAAAGTCTCTTACACACAACGAAGTAAAAGACATCGATGCCATAGAGCTATGTGGTGAACTGCAGGCAATGTCAAGACGTGTTCCAGAAGATTCATCACCAAAAGACGTTCTTGAACTTTTGCTTAAATCTGACTTGAAAGAAAGTGTCCCCAACCTGGTGGTGGCTCTAAAAATTCTTTTGACTCTGCCTGTGTCCGTGGCCTCACGAGAGAGAAGCTTCTCAAAACTAAAGCTAATTAAAACATATTTAAGGGCAAATATGACGCAAGAGAGGTTGGTTGGGTTGGCAACAATTTCGATAGAATATGAAGTTGCTAAACAAATTAATCTCGGTGACTTAGTGTCATCCTTTTTAAAAAAAAGGCAAGGAAACAAAAATTTTAATTACCTATGGTCGTTTTTGTTTTGTGTTATTGATTACTTTGTATATATTTGTCCTATACAACTTCTCAGAAGATTAAAGAGTTAGGAGAGAGTTAATTAATCATTGTTGTTGTGGTTTATTTTGCTCCTAAATTTATATCCCAAGTTTTCATCTACTGCCAAGAATAGTAGGGGCGCAACAAAATAGTTTCGCCTAGGGCGTCGTAATCTCTCGGGCCGGCCCTGAACATTATTGCTGCACACAGACACTTATGCACTATTAAACAGTAGTAAATAGTAGTTGTTGCAATAAATACAATCATAATCATTATTCCAACACCCCCATTTAACAACTACTTATCCTGTTAGTCCCATAGTGGTTCTGGATTCTTCAAATTTGGCACATGGATGTGGCTCTGTCATAACATCAGCTATCATCTGGTCATAACAAACTATGCCACGTTCTATCAAATTGCACAGGTGATGATGTTTAACCCCTTAGCGACCGCCGATACGCCTTTTAACGGCGGCCGCTAAGGGTACTTAAACCACAGCGCCGTTAATTAACGGCGCTGTGGAAAAAGTGTATAGCGCCCCCCACAGGCCGATTTTCTCCGGGGTCTCGGCTGCCGAGGGTAGCCGAGACCCCAGAGAACATGATTCGGGGGGTTTTTAACCCTCCCCGCATTTGCGATCGCCGGTAATTAACCGTTTACCGGCGATCGCAAAAAAAAAAAAAAAAAAAAGCGATCTCTTTTTAATTTCTCTGTCCTCCGATGTGATCGCACATCGGAGGACAGAGAAAAGGGGTCCCAGGTGGCCCCCCAATACTCACCTAGCTCCCCCGATGCTCCTCGTGTCTCCTTCGCACATCAGAGGACAGAGAAATAGGGGGATTCGGGGACCCTAGCATACTCACCTAGGTCCCTGGATCCTCTTGCTGCTCCTCCTGGCCGCCGGCAGAAGAACATGGCGGACGCATGCCCAGTGCGCCCGCCATCTGTCTCCATCTGCCGGCCGGCAGGAGAACAGCGGTTAGGGCTAAAATTAGGGTTAGGGTTAGGGGTAGGGTTAGGGTTAGGGTTAGGGGTAGGGTTAGGGGTAGGGGTAGGGTTAGGGGTAGGGTTAGGGGTAGGGTTAGGGGTAGGGTAGGGGTAGGGTTAGGGTTAGGGCTAGGGTTAGGTTAGGGGTAGGGTTAGGGGTAGGGTTAGGGATAGGGTTAGGGTTAGGGTAGGGGTAGGGTTAGGGCTAGGGTTAGGTTAGGGGTAGGGTTACGGCTAGGGTTAGGTTAGGGGTAGGGTTAGGTTAGGGTTAGGGGTAGGGTTACGGCTAGGGTTAGGTTAGGGGTAGGGTTAGGTTAGGGTTAGGGGTAGGGTTAGGTTAGGGTTAGGGGTAGGGTTAGGGGTAGGCTTAGGTTAGGGGTAGGGTTAGGTTAGGGGTAGGGGTAGGGCTAGGGGTAGGGTTAGGGTTAGGGCTAGGGTTGGGGCTAAATTTAGGGTTAGGGTTGGGGCTAAATTTAGGGTTAGGGTTGGGGCGAAATTTAGGGTTAGGCTTCTTTCACACTTACGTCGGTACGGGGCCGTCGCAATGCGTCGGCCCGACATACCGACGCACGTTGTGAAAATTGTGCACAACGTGGGCAGCAGCTGTAGTTTTTCAACGCATCCGCTGCCCAATCTATGTCCTGGGGAGGAGGGGGCGGAGTTACGGCCACGCATGCGCGGTCAGAAATGGCGGATGCGACGTACAAAAAAACATTTCATTGAACGCTTTTTTGTGCCGACGCTCCGCCAAAACACAACTGATCCAGTGCACGACGGACGCGACGTGTGGCCATCCATCACGATCCGTCGGCAATACTATGGGCAAAAAACGCATCTTGCGGGCACATTTGCAGGATCCGTTTCTTGTCCAAAACGACGGATTGCGACGGAATGCCAAACAACGCAAGTGTGAAAGTAGCCTTAGGGCTAGGGTTAGGGTTGGGGCTAAAGTTAGGGCTAGGGTTGGGGCTAAAGTTAGGGTTAGAGCTGGGATTAGGTTTAGGGTTTGGATTAGGGTTGGTATTAGGGTTAGGGTTGGCATTAGGGTTACGCTTGGGATTAGGGTTAGGTTTGGGATTAGGGTTAAGGTTAGGGTTGTGATTAGGGGTGTATTGGGATTAGGGTTAGGTTTGAGGTTAGGGTTGAGATTAGGATTAGGGGTGTGTTGGATTTAGGGTTTTGATTAGGGTTATGGTTAGGGTTGACATTAGGGTTGTTTTGGGGTAAGGGTTGTGATTATGGTTAGGGTTAGTGATTAGGATTATGGATCAGGTTGGGATTAGGGTTAGGGGTTGGAGCTAGAATTGGGGGGTTTCCACTGTTTAGGTACATCAGGGGGTCTCCAAACACGACAGCCAATTTTGCGCTCAAAAAGTCAAATGGTGCTCCCTCCCTTCTGAGCTCTGCCGTGCGCCCAAACAGTGGGTTACCCCCACATATGGGGCATCAGCGTACTCGGGATAAATTGGACAACAACTTCTGGGGTCCAATTTCTCTTGTTACCCTTGTGAAAATAAAAACTTGGGGGCTACAAAATCTTTTTTGTGAAAAAAAAATATATTTTTTATTTTCACGACTCTGCATTCTAAACTTCTGTGAAGCACTTGGGCATTCAAAGTTCTCACCACACATCTAGATAAGTTCCTTGGGGGGTCTAGTTTCCAAAATGGGGTCACTTGTGGGGGGTTACTACAGTTTAGGTATATCAGGGGCTCTGCAATCGCAACATAATGCCCACAGACCATTCTATCAAAGTCTGCATTCCAAAAAGGCGCTCCTTCCCTTCCGAGCTCTGCCGTGCGCCCAAACAGTGGTTTACCCCCACATATGGCACATAAGCGTACTCGGGATAAATTGGACAACAACTATTGCAGTCCAATTTCTCCTGTTACCCTTGTGAAAATAAAAACTTGGGGGCTACAAAATCTTTTTTGTGAAAAAAAAAATATTTTTTATTTTCACGACTCTGCATTCTAAACTTCTGTGAAGCACTTGGGCATTCAAAGTTCTCACCACACATCTAGATAAGTTCCTTGGGGGTCTAGTTTCCAAAATGGGGTCACTTGTGGAGGGTTTCTACTGGTTAGGTACATCAGGGGCTCTGCAAATGCAACATAATACCCGCAGACCATTCTATCAAAGTCTGCATTCCAAAACGGCGCTCCTTCCTTCCGAGCTCTGCCGTGCGCCCAAACAGTGGTTTACCCCCACATATGGGGTACCAGCATACTCAAGACAAATTGGACAACAACTTTTGGGGTCCAATTTCTCTTGTTACCCTTGTAAAAATAAAAACTTGGGGGCTACAATATCTTTTTTGTGGAAAAAAAAATATTTTTTATTTTCACGGCTCTGCATTATAAACTTCTGTGAAGCACTTGGGCATTCAAGGTTCTCACCACACATCTAGATAAGTTCCATGGGGGGTCTAGTTTCCAAAATGGGGTCACTTGTGGGGGATTTCTACTGTTTAGGCACATCAGGGGCTCTCCAAACGCGACATGGCGTCCGATCTCAATTCCAGCCAATTCTACATTGAAAAAGTAAAACGGCACTCCTTCTCTTCCAAGCTCTGCCGTGCGCCCAAACAGTGGTTTACCCCCACATATTGGGTATCGACGTACTCAGGAGAAATTGCACAACAACTTTTGTGGTCTAATTTCTCCTGTTACCCTTGTGAAAATAAAAATTTGTGGGCAAAAAGATCATTTTTGTAGAAAAAATGCGATTTTTTTTTTTTCACGGCTCTACGTTATAAACTTCTGTGAAGCACATGGGGGTTCAAAGTGCTCGCCACACATCTAGATAAGTTCCTTAAGGGGTCTAGTTTCCAAAATGGTGTCACTTGTGGGGGGTTTCCACTGTTTAGGCACATCAGGGGCTCTCCAAACGCGACATGGCGTCCAATCTCAATTCCAGCCAATTCTACATTGAAAAAGTAAAACGGCGCTCCTTCACTTCCAAGCTCTGCGGTGCGCCCAAACAGTGGTTTACCCTCACATATGGGGTATCGATGTATTCAGGAGAAATCGCACAACAACTTTTGTGGTCTAATTTCTCCTGTTACCCTTGTGAAAATAAGAATTTGTGGGCAAAAAGATCATTTTTGTGTAAACAAAAGCGATTTTTTTATTTTCACGGCTCTACGTTATAAACTTCTGTGAAGCACTTGGGGGTTCAAAGTGCTCACCACACATCTAGATAAGTTCCTTAAGGGGTCTAGTTTCCAAAATGGTGTCACTTGTGGGGGGTTTCCACTGTTTAGGCACATCAGGGGCTCTCCAAACGCGACATGGCATCCAATCTCAATTCCAGCCAATTCAACATTGAAAAAGTAAAACGGCGCTCCTTCACTTCTAAGTTCTGCGGTGCGCCCTAACAGTGGTTTACCCCCACATATGGGGTATTGGAGTATTCAGGAGAAAATGCATAACAAAATTTATGGTTACATTTCTGTTTTTACACTTGTGAAAATAAAAAAAATGGTTCTGAATTAAGATGTTTGCAAAAAAAAGTTAAATGTTCATTTTTTCCTTCCACATTGTTTCAGTTCCTGTGAAGCACGTAAAGGGTTAATAAACTTCTTGAATGTGGTTTTGAGAACCTTGAGGGGTGTAGTTTTTAGAATGGTGTCACACTTCATTATTTTCTATCATATAGACCCCTCAAAATGACTTCAAATGTGATGTGGTCCCTAAAAAAAAATGGTGTTGTAAAATTGAGAAATTGCTGGTCAACTTTTAACCCTTATAACTCCCTAACAAAAAAAAATTTTGTTTCCAAAATTGTGCTGATGTAAAGTAGACATGTGGGAAATGTTATTTATTAACTATTTTTCGTGACATATCTCTCTGATTTAAGGGCATAAAAATACAAAGTTTGAAAATTGCAAAATTTTAAAAATTTTCGCCATATTTCCGTTTTTTTCATAAATAATCGCAAGTAATATCGAAGAAATGTTACCACTAACATGAAGTACAATATGTCACGAAAAAACAATCTCAGAATCAGCGGGATCCGTTGAAGCGTTCCAGAGTTATAACCTCATAAAGTGACAGTGGTCAGAATTGCAAAAATTGGCTCGGTCATTAAGTACCAAATTGGCTCTGTCACTAAGGGGTTAAAGTCAACGTTTTTGGTTCTTGCATTGATCTTCTTACCAAGATCGCCCAACAATTTGTTAACCAAATGACCTCTTGACTTGCGTGTGTTGCAGACAGATACTCTGCTTATGTAGATGACAAGGCTACAGACACTCGTTTTCTGCTAGACCAAGAAATTTTACTTTTTCCAATCTTGAACAAATAGCCGCTTGTCTATTTATGATCACTTAAGTCACTGGCCCAGTGTGCATCTATATGTCCTGTGAATTTTAGATCTCTTGTTGCCATTATTCTTAAATTTATGTCTTGAGTCTCTTTCAAATATTTAATAACTCTTTTAAAAGCTTCCATCTCCTTCTCTTTGGTCCTGGATTCCTAGATAATATGTTACTTTTCCAGGGTCTTTTGTTTCAAAATGCTGATTCAGAATTTTAGTCATCTTTGCAATTTCTGTTTCCTCTTGATGAATATTACATAGAGTCATTACAAACAGAGCGATCTATTTCAAGTGTTTATTTCTGTTAATGTTGATGATTATGGCTTACAGCCAATGAAAACCCAAAAGTCATTATCTCAGTAAATTAGAATACTTTATAAGGCCGGTTTCACACGTCAGTGTCTCCGGTACGTGAGGTGACAGTTTCCTCACGTACCGGAGACACTGACTCATGTAGACACATTAAAATCAATGTGTCTCTGCACATGTCAGCGTGTTTTCATGGACCGTGTGTCTGTTTGGAAAACACGGAGACATGTCAGTGTTCGTGGGAGCGCACGGATCACACGGACCCATTAAAGTCAATGGGTCCGTGTAAAACACCTACCACACACGGATGCTATCCGTATGCAGTCCGTGTGCCCTGCAGGAGACAGCGCTACAGTAAGCGCTGTTCCCCCAGCTTGTGGTGCTGAAGCCCCATTCATTTCTTCTCTCCGGCAGCGTTCGCTGGAGAGAAGGAATGAAAAATCTTTTTTTTTTGTTGTTAAAAAAAAGTTCCCGGTAATCTCCCCCCTCCCTCCCCCTGTGCGCCCGCCCGCTGGCATTAAAATACTTACCCAGCTCCCTCGAAGCTTCCTCTCAGCGTCGCAGCTCTTCCTGTATGAGCGGTCACGTGGTGCCGCACTTTACAGTGATGAATATGCGGCTCTACCTCCCATAGGGGTGGAGCCGCACATTCATCACTGTAATAAGCGGCACCACGTGAAAGCTCATACAGGAAGAGCTGTGACGTTGAGAGGAAGCATCGGGGGAGCTGGGTAAGTATTTTTATGCCAGCAAGCGGGCGGGCGCACAGGGGGAGGGAGGGGGGAATATTACTGGGAACTTTATTTTAACAACAAAAATTTTTTTAAAAAAATGATTTTTCATTCCTTCTCTCCAGCGAACGCTGCTGGGAAGAAGGAATGAATTCTGGATTCAGCACCCAAAGCAGGGGACAGCGCTTAACTGTAGCACTGTCTCCTGCACGGTGTGTGTGGTACCCAGTCGGCACACGGACGGCACACGGCTGCCGCACGTGTGCCACACTGATGTGCCATGTGAGCACACGGACACACGGACACGGATAACTCCGGTACCGATTTTTCCAGTACCGGAATTATCTGGACGTGTGGGACAGGCCTAACACCAGCTTGAAAAATGATCAGCCTGTGGCACTGCTGAGGTGTTATGGAAGCCTAGGATGCATTGATAGGAGCCTTCAGCTCATCTGCATTGTTGGGTCTGATGTCTCTCATCGTCCTTATAACGGGGTCAACCAAGCTGGGGTACCTCTTTCAGTACCACCCCGTGTTTCAGGAGGTCTACTCTGCTTTTGTTGGATTCTGAATGAAGGACGCTGGCTGGAATTCCTTGTTTACGTGAGAGCATATAAAAGCTGACGGCTACTCCACGTATTTCCAGTCTAAAAGAACACACTTTATTTACAGCACACAGAATATATAACACAGATACACAGGGCAGGCCAATAGAAAAAGCAGGCCAGACATACATTACAATAGCCGCAGGGGGCCGGAGCCTGCTGATATTTACTGTGGGAATTACAAAGGTGGGGGAGGACAAAAGGGGAATATCGTGTCCCCTCTGCCCAGGGGCGCAGCCTGTGGACTGATGCATTTCACATGGAACCTATTATACACAATATATACTGCATAACATATTCTCGGCATTGGGGATTCTGTAACATGGCTCCCCTTTTCAGCGACGCGATCGGCATACACAGTCTGATCCTTAACGGATCGGTTTGGGGATGACCGAAGTTTATGGGGTTGGTACAAGTTCCGTTTGTCGACTTAGTCCATCGGCATTACCTTTTTGTTTGCTGGGTCTGTAGTGGATGGTGAAGTCCAGAGGTTGTAGGGCTAAACTCCACCGCAGTAATCTGGCGTTGTCTCCGGAGACCCGATTAAGCCAGACTAGGGGATTATGGTCCGTTAGGAGGGAAAACTGTCGTCTTTACAAATATGGTTGTAACTTTTTGAGTGCCCATACTATTGCCAGGCACGCCTTCTCGATGGCCGCATAGCTCACTTCACGGGGCAGTAGTTTCCGACTCAGGTAATCTACCGGGTGTTCTTGGCCATCCGGCCCAACTTGGCTTAGTGCTGCCCCCAATCCAAACATATAAGTGTCTGTGTGAACAAGGAAACGTTTAGTTGGAGGGGTGCGGCCAATACAGGGGTATTGGTGAGGGCATCCTTTAGCTGGCGGAAGGCTTCCTTACACTCTGGGGTCCAGGTTACCTGGCGGGGTTGGTTCCTACAGGTCAGATCAGTGAGGGGCTTGGCCACGCTGCTGTAATTGGGAACGAATTTCCTATAATACCCCGCTGTTCCTAGAAACGCCATGACCTGGGTTTTAGTGCGTGGGGTGGGCCATTTGGCTATGGCCTCAATCTTGGCTGGTTCTGGTCTCTGTTTCCCACTTCCCACCCAATGCCCTAAATACTGAACCTCTGCTTTGCCCACGTGACACTTGTTTGGGTTCAGCGTGATTCCGGCCTTGTGGATCCTGTCTAATACTGTCTCTAGGTGATTTAGATGCTCTTCCCATTTCGCGCTGTAGATGGCGATGTTTGTTATGGACCTGGTGGTTAGGAGCACCCGGAACGACCTGATGGTTAAACTAACACAGGACAAGCTCTGGGAAGTGGGAGCTCTGCTGACCGCAACCCCTAATCCTATCACACACACTAGAAATAGCCGTGGAGCGTACCTAACTCTGCCTAGACGCCTCTTCACAGCCTAAGAGCTAACTAGCCCTAGAGATAGAAAATAAAGCCTACCTTGCCTCAGAGAAATTCCCCAAAGGAAAAGGCAGCCCCCCACATATATTGACTGTGAGTTAAGATGAAAGTCACAAACACAGAAATGAAACAGGTTTCAGCAAAGGAGGCCAGACTTACTAAACAGACTGAGGATAGGAAAGGTATCTTTGCGGTCAGCACAAAAACTACAAAAAGACCACGCAGAGTGTGCAAAAAGACCTCCGCACCGACTCACGGTGTGGAGGTGCCACTCTGCATCCCAGAGCTTCCAGCTAGCAAGGCAAAATCATGATAGCAAGCTGGACAAGAAAACAATGAACAAATAATTAACTAGCAGGGACTTAGCTTCTGCTGGAGTAGACAGGTCACCAGAAAGATCCAAGAGCAAACTGAACCAGTACAAGAACATTGACAGCTGGCATGGAGTAACGATCTGAGTGGAGTTAAATAGAGCAGCCAGCCAAAGAATAAACTAAGTCACCTGTGGAAGGAACCTCAGAAGCAGCAGCTCCACTCACAGCCACCAGAGGGAGTCCATGGACAGAACTCGCCGAAGTACCATTCATGACCACAGGAGGGAGTTCGATAACAGAATTCACAACAGTACCCCCCCCCCCTTGAGGAGGGGTCACCGAACCCTCACCAGAGCCCCCAGGCCGATCAGGACGAGCCAAATGAAAGGCACGAACTAGATCGGCAGCATGAACATCAGAGGCAAAAACCCAGGAATTATCTTCCTGACCATAACCCTTCCACTTGACCAGGTACTGGAGTTTCCGTCTCGAAATACGAGAATCCAAAATCTTTTCCACCACATACTCCAACTCCCCCTCGACCAACACCGGGGCAGGAGGATCAACGGAGGGAACCATAGGCGCCACGTATCTCCGCAATAACGACCTATGGAACACATTATGGATGGCAAAAGAAGCTGGAAGGGCCAAACGAAATGACACAGGATTGAGAACTTCAGAAATCTTATACGGACCAATGAAACGAGGCCTAAACTTAGGAGAGGAAACCTTCATAGGAACATAACGAGACGACAACCAAACCAAATCCCCAACACGAAGTCGGGGACCAACACAGCGCCGGCGGTTAGCGAAACGTTGAGCCTTCTCCTGGGACAATGTCAAATTGTCCACCACATGAGTCCAAATCTGCTGCAACCTGTCCACTACAGTATCCACACCAGGACTGTCCGAAGGCTCAACCTGCCCTGAAGGGAAACGAGGATGGAAACCAGAATTACAGAAAAAAGGCGAAACCAAAGTAGCCGAGCTGGCCCGATTATTAAGGGCGAACTCAGCCAAAGGCAAGAAGGACACCCAATCATCCTGATCAGCAGAAACAAAGCATCTCAGATATGTTTCCAAAGTCTGATTAGTTCGTTCGGTTTGGCCATTTGTCTGAGGATGGAAAGCCGAAGAAAAAGACAAATCAATGCCCATCTTAGCACAAAAGGACCGCCAAAACCTCGAAACAAACTGGGAACCTCTGTCCGAGACGATGTTCTCCGGAATGCCATGCAAAGGAACCACATGCTGGAAAAACAATGGCACCAAATCAGAGGAGGAAGGCAATTTAGACAAGGGTACCAAATGGACCATCTTAGAGAAGCGATCACAAACCACCCAAATGACCGACATCGTTTGAGAGACAGGGAGATCTGAAATAAAATCCATGGAAATATGCGTCCAGGGCCTCTTCGGGACCGGCAATGGCAAAAGCAACCCACTGGCACGAGAACAGCAGGGCTTAGCCCGAGCACAAGTCCCACAGGACTGCACAAAAGATCGCACATCCCGTGACAAAGAAGGCCACCAAAAGGATCTAGCCACCAAATCTCTGGTACCAAAGATTCCAGGATGACCAGCCAACACCGAACAATGAACCTCAGAGATAACTCTACTAGTCCATCTATCAGGGACAAACAGTTTCTCCGCTGGACAACGGTCAGGTCTATCAGCCTGAAACTTCTGCAGCACCCGCCGCAAATCAGGGGAGATGACAGACAAAATTACCCCCTCTTTGAGAATACCCGCCGGCTCACGAACACCCGGAGAGTCGGGCACAAAACTCCTTGACAGGGCATCAGCCTTCACATTCTTAGAGCCCGGAAGGTACGAAACCACAAAATCAAAACGGGAGAAAAACAGCGACCATCGAGCCTGTCTAGGATTCAACCGTTTGGCAGACTCGAGATAAGTCAAATTCTTGTGATCCACCAAGACCTCCTTCAAGCCAATGTCGCCACTCCTCGAATGCCCACTTCATGGCCAACAATTCTCGATTGCCAACATCATAATTGCGCTCAGCAGGCGAAAACTTTCTAGAAAAGAAGGCACATGGTTTCATCACCGAGCCATCAGAACTTCTTTGCGACAAAACAGCCCCTGCTCCAATCTCAGAAGCATCAACCTCGACCTGAAACGGGAGCGAAACATCTGGCTGGCACAACACAGGGGCAGAAGAAAAACGACGCTTCAACTCCTGAAAAGCCTCTACAGCCGCAGAGGACCAATTGACCACATCAGCACCTTTCTTGGTCAAATCAGTCAACGGTTTAGCAACACTAGAAAAATTAGCGATGAAGCGACGGTAAAAATTAGCAAAGCCCAGGAACTTCTGCAGGCTCTTTACAGACTCTAACATCGGATTCTGAACCACAAAATCTTGAATATTTTGTACCCTTGCAGTGACATGATCCACACAAGAGGACAGACCTTGAATGTCCATATTTACACCTGTGTCCTGAACCACCCAGAGGTTAAGGGGAAAAGAAAGACAAAACACACTGCAGAGAAAAAAAAATGGTCTCAGAACTCCTCTTATCCCTCTATTGAGATGCATTAACACTTTGGGCCAGCTGTACTGTTATGGACCTGGTGGTTAGGAGCACCCGGAACGACCTGATGGTTAAACTAACACAGGACAAGCTCTGGGAAGTGGGAGCTCTGCTGACCGCAACCCCTAATCCTATCACACACACTAGAAATAGCCGTGGAGCGTACCTAACTCTGCCTAGACGCCTCTTCACAGCCTAAGAGCTAACTAGCCCTAGAGATAGAAAATAAAGCCTACCTTGCCTCAGAGAAATTCCCCAAAGGAAAAGGCAGCCCCCCACATATATTGACTGTGAGTTAAGATGAAAGTCACAAACACAGAAATGAAACAGGTTTCAGCAAAGGAGACCAGACTTACTAAACAGACTGAGGATAGGAAAGGTATCTTTGCGGTCAGCACAAAAAACTACAAAAAGACCACGCAGAGTGTGCAAAAAGACCTCCGCACCGACTCACGGTGCGGAGGTGCCACTCTGCATCCCAGAGCTTCCAGCTAGCAAGGCAAAATCATGATAGCAAGCTGGACAAGAAAACAATGAACAAATAATTAACTAGCAGGGACTTAGCTTCTGCTGGAGTAGACAGGTCACCAGAAAGATCCAAGAGCGAACTGAACCAGTACAAGAACATTGACAGCTGGCATGGAGTAACGATCTGAGTGGAGTTAAATAGAGCAGCCAGCCAAAGAATAAACTAAGTCACCTGTGGAAGGAACCTCAGAAGCAGCAGCTCCACTCACAGCCACCAGAGGGAGTTCATGGACAGAACTCGCCGAAGTACCTTTCATGACCACAGGACGGAGTTCGATAACAGAATTCACAACAGATGTCATCCAGGTAGGCACACGCATAGTCCTGGAGACCATCCAGAAGCCGGTCAGCCAGCCTCTGGAAGGTCGCCGGGGCAGTCTTCATCCTGAATGGCATAACTCGAAACTGGAATAAGCCAAACGGGGTGACAAATGCCGACTTGGGAATAGCATCAGGACTAAGAGGAATCTGCCAGTAGCCTTTGCATAGATCGATGATGGTCAAATACTTTGCCCCCGCCAGCCGGTCTAACAAGTCATTAACACGCGGCATGGGATATGCATCCGTCACTGTTTTCTCATTGAGTTTACGCTAGTCTACACAAAACCTTGTAGTCCCATCCTTCTTGGGCACTAACGCTACGGGGGATGCCCAGGGACTATCTGACTCTTCAATGACCCCTAAACGCAACATCTCTTGTATCTCTTGTCGCATCCCTTCTCGTACAGACTCAGGGAAGCGGAAGGAGTGTTGTCGCAGGGGGGTCTGATCCTGGGTCTCAACCTTGTGTTGTGCCAGGTGAGTGTACCTGGGTTTCCCCAAAAACATCCTCTGTCGCTGCCTCAACAACTCCTCCGCCTGCTGTCTCTCCCGGGGACCTAAGTCTTCACCCCAGTGTACCTGGTCCCATGTTTTAGACTGAGTCCTCTCCCCTAAGACATCAGGCAAGGGAAGTCCGGCTAAATCCTCTGCTTCAGGTGCACAGATGGCCACTACCTCTTCAGGGCACTCCCGATAGGGCTTCAGCATATTCACGTGGAACATGCGGATAACCCTGGGGTCGTCACAATCAGCGACATTATAGGTGGTGTCGGCTATTTTCCCCACTACCTGGTAGGGACCCTGCCATGCAGCTTGGAACTTGTTCTGCCTAGCGGGCTCTAACACCAGGACCTTCTGCCCTATTTCCAGGGTGCGCTCTCTGGCCCTCCGATCGTACCATACGCGCTGGCACCGCTGGGCCACCTGCATATTCCCATGTACAGCCTGGGTCAGCTCCTGTAGGCGGTCCCAGGATTCCAGCACATAGGGTACAATAGGTACCCCTTCTATGATGCCCTCCCATTCCCAGTGTTCTAGCACTAAGTCTTGGGGTCCCCTTACCTGTCTCCCATATACCAGTTTGAATGGGGAGAACGCCGTGGATTCTTGGGGCACCTCTCGATAGGCAAACAGGAGGTGAGGCAAGAATTTCTCCCAGTCCCTGTAGGTCCTGGTAAAAGTCCCAATGAGTTGTTTTAACGTCCCGTTAAAGCGTTCACACAACCCATTGGTTTGCGGGTGGTACGGGGCACTTCTAATGGACTTACGCCGCACAGCTTCCACAGTTGGTTGGTCACCTCAGCTGTAAACTGGGTACCCTGGTCTGAGATAATCTCCCGGGGAAATCCAACCCGTGAGAAAACCTGGAGCAGGGCAGCCGCCACCATCTCTGCCAGTATCTTAGGTAACGCAACCGCCTCTGGATACCGTGTGGCATAATCTACCACTGTCAATATATACCTTTTCTCTGACGGACTGGGTTTGGCTAACGGCCCTATCAGATTAACCGCTACTCGGCTAAATGGTTCCTCCACAATGGGGAGGGGGTGTAATTTGGCTGTGCATCGATCTTCCCTCTTGCCAATGCGCTGGCAACTGTCACAGGTCTGGCAGTATTGACGAACATCATAGGTTACCCCCGGCCAAAAGAAGTTTTGTGTCAGACGATGCCTGGTGCGACTGATGCCGAAGTGCCCGGCCAAGGGTATGTCATGAGAGATTCGCAGTAACTCCTGCCTATACTTCTTGGGAACTACCAGCTGTCGTTTGATAGTGGGGCTTGTCCCTGTGTGGTGCTGCTCTGTGATCTGGTAGAGGAGTCCCTGCTTCCATATAAACTGTTCCCCTTCCAGTACCCCTCTCCCCTCCTGTGCCTTCCCACGATATCCCTCCAATGAAGGATCCTCAAGTAACTCACTCTTAAATTCATCTGGGGTGGCCCAAGAAATGTGTCTGGCTATGGGAATACATGTAGGGCTGGGATGTCTTACCTGGGCCTCCTCTGAGTGTGATTCCGCCTCCGCAGCTCTAGCTTGTCTCCGGGTGGTCACAGGATATCTCTCAGCCAGAGGGGCAACCGAGAAGGCAGACAACATGGGCCCCAAGTCATTTCCCAGCAAAACGTCTGCAGGCAAATCCTCCATCAAGCCGACCTCAACAAGGCCATCCCCAACTCCCCAGTTCAGGTGAATCCTGGCAGTGGGCAGTCGATGTATGGCTCCCCCTGCTACACGGACTGCCACTGTCCGGTCCGTCTTCTCTTGGTCCCGGACGAGATGAGGCTTCACAAGGGTCAAAGTTGCTCCGGAATCTCTTAGTCCCTGCATGCATTTCCCATTAACCCACACGACCTGTCGATGCTGTTGTCGATTATCTGCCCGGGTTGCCTGCACGGGGTCTACTTCATGCAGCACTTCCTCCATGTCTTCCACCCCTTGGTTAGTTGTAGCCCCCAATGCCGGGTCAGCTTCGCCTTGGTAGCAGTGTACAGCGGCCCGGCGAAAGGTAGTTGTTCCCGCCTTTGGCCACTGGGTATGCTGAGTCCGGTTGGGACATTGTCTTTGCAGGTGGCCCAGCTGACGGCAGGTGTGGCATCGCGCCCCAGGGGAACTGTGGTAGGCCGGATTTCGAGCTGGTCCCCCTACAATCTTCAGTGGTTTGGGGCCCTCCAGGTCCATGGGCGGACCCCTAGTGACCATCTTTGATCCGGACAACTGAGGCCTCCTGGCGACATGATGTTCATCGGCCAGACGAGCGGCTTCCTCAAGAGTCATTGGCCGCCTGTCCCAAAGCCATTCCTGTGTCTCGGGGTTTAGTCCATTAAAGAATCGTTCTAACAAAAAGAGCTGGAGGACATCCTCCTTAGTGGTTGCTTGGCTCCCTTGTACC
Organism: Ranitomeya imitator; assembly: GCF_032444005.1. Classification (NCBI taxonomy): domain Eukaryota; kingdom Metazoa; phylum Chordata; class Amphibia; order Anura; family Dendrobatidae; genus Ranitomeya; species Ranitomeya imitator. The sequence goes on along the minus strand of NC_091287.1, from coordinate 450,046,610 downwards.
CACTGTAGCAGTGACCACTGTAATTTACAGGCCCATTCAGCGTGGGTATCGGTTACTCGTTTTATAAGTCCGCGGAACTTTTGGCAGTATGCCTCTGGTGTCAGCGCATACTGGGCGGAGGCCAGAGCTCCCCCTGCTCGCTGACTCTCCTCTCTCCGCTCTGCCATCTCCATCTTGGCCAGCTCCACTTTGGTCCGCTCTGCCATCTCCATCTTGGCTAGCTCTATCCTGGTCCGCTCGGCCATCTTTTCCTTCAGATCAGTACGCACATCAGCCATCACCTCTCGTATGATCTCTACTGCAGGGTTTGGGCCATAGAATGCCAGTCTGTTCTTTACCTCCCTCTGGAATTCAGTCTCCTCCACGTTCACATTGGGGGGCGCTGCACTGTCGTGTTCCATGATGGCTGCTATCAAATCCGCTTTTGTTTTGTTGCTGGTGATTAACCCTCGGGCTTCCACCACATCTTTTAATGTAGTCCTCTTTAACTTCTGGTAGTTGTCTTCCATTCATTCCTTTCCTCCTGTAGAAGGGGTATCCCGCTGTCTGCCACCAGTGTAACGGGGTCTACCAAGCTGGGGTACCTCTTTCAGTATCACCCCGTGTTTCAGGAGGTCCACTCTGCTTTTGCTGGATTCTGAATGAAGGACGCTAGCTGGAATTCCTTGTTTACGTGAGAGCATATAAAAGCTGACTGCTACAAGTATTTCCAGTCTAAAAGAACACACTTTATTTACAGCACACAGAATATATAACACAGATACACAGGGCAGGCCAATAGAAAAAGCAGGCCAGACATACATTACAATAGCCGCAGGGGGCCGGAGCCTGCTGATATTTACTGTGGGAATTACAAAGGTGGGGGAGGACAAAAGGGGAATATCGTGTCCCCTCTGCCCAGGGGCGCAGCCTGTGGACTGGTGCATTTCACATGGAACCTATTATACATAATGTATACTGCATAACATATTCTTGGTGTTGGGGGTTCTGTAACAGTCCTCTTGACAATCGATTCTCTATGGGGTTAAGGTCAGGCGAGTTTGCTAGCCAATCAAGCACAGTATCACTATACTGTTGTTTTTAAACCAGGTATTGGTACTTTTGGCAGTGTGGACAGGTGCCAAGTCCTACTGGAGAATGCAATTTTCATCTCCAAAAAGCTTGTTGGCACAGGGAAGCATGAAGTGCTCTAAGATTTCCAGGTAGACGGCTGCGCTGCCTTTGGTCTTGATAAAACACAGTGGACCTACATCAGCAGATGACATGGCTCCCCAAACCATCACTGATTGTGGAAACTTCACACTAGACCTCAAGCAGCTTGGATTGTGTTCCTCTACACTTTTCCTCCAGACTCTGGGACCTTGATTTCCATATGAAATGATAAATTTAATTTCATCTGAAAACAACACCTTGGACCACTGAGTAACAGTCCAGTTCTTTTACTACTTGGCCCAGGTAAGATGCTTCTGACATTGCATATTGTGCATGAGTGGCTTGACACAAGGAATGCGACACTTGTAGCCCATGACCTGGATACGTCTGTGTGTAGTGGCTCTTGAAGCTATGACTCCAGCAGCAGTCCACTCCTTGTGAATCTCCCCAAATTTTTGAATGGCCTTTTCTTAACAATCCTTTCAAGGCTGCGGTTATCCCGATTGCTTGTGCACCTTATTCTACCACACTTTTTCCTTCCACTCAGCTTTCCATTAATATGCTTGGATACAGCATTCTGTGAACAGCCAGCTTCTTTAGCAATGACCTTTTGTGGCTTACCCTCCTTGTGGAGTGTGTCAGTCACTGTCTTCTGGACATCTGTCAAGTCAGCAGTCTTCCCCATGATTGTGGAGCCTACTGAAACAGACTAAGGGACCTTGTTAAACACTTAAGAAGCCTTTGCAGGTGTTTTTTGTTAATTATTCTAATTTACTGAGATAATGACTTTGGGTTTTCATTGGCTGTAAGCCATAATCATCAACACTAACAGAAGCATGAGAACTGATTTGGCTAGCTGAGAAGCTCTGGACTGAGGTCTAAGGGGTAAGGTTTCTCCTTGTAGAGAGTGACATACAGCTATATAATATATGAGTTTCACTTCATGTATTTAAGAACTGAAATAAATTAACTTTTCGAAGATATTCTAATTTTGTGAGAAGCACCTGTAGTTGTTGCATTTTCATCCCATGACTGCGGTTCTGACTCTGACTTAGTGTTTTGACAAAGTAGGTCTATAACCTTTCCAGGTTTTGCTGTAGCCCATCAGCATATGTTCTTTTGCATGAGATTCCCACTTGGTACAGCTTTCCTTGGGAATATGTACAAATACTTTAATTCAGAATATTCTTATGTGTTGTAGTTCAGGCTTCTTGCTGTTCCATTGCTCAAATTGAAATTTCTCAATAGCTTTACCTGCTGGTCTGTTTTGAAGATAGCAAGCTGTCATGATTATTTCACCTCAATATGTTGTTGGCAAATCTGCATCAAATAGCATATTTCTTCCACTTTCCCAAAGTGTCGAGTTCCTTCTTTCTACAACGCCATTTTGTTCATTGTTGTATGGTACAGTGGTTTGAAACATGATTCCATTTTTACATAAAACGCCTTGTGCCTAATTACTTGTATATTCACTTCCATTATCTGCACACAGAATTTTTGGCATTCTCCCACATTTGTTATATACTTCAGTGAGATATATTTTGAGTTTATTTGGAATTTTATATTTGCTGTGACGCAAATAGATAACTGTATATCTTAAATAATCATTGATAAATGTGAGAAAATATCTCTTCTATCCAGGAGTTGGAGTACTCATTGGACCACAAACATCTGTGCTTATTAAGTCAGGAAGCTGTTCTGATTTTGTAGTACTATTCTTAGGAAAATATTTTTTCTTTAACACAGCTAGTACATTTCATGGTTTGATTACACAGATCAACTGTAATATCATTAGCAAGTTATTTTTGAACTAACTTTCTTATTGATTCTGGGTCTCTATGTGTAAAATGCCTGTGCCATACATGGATATAATTCTTGTCCTGTTCATATTTGGCAATGTATACACTTTCCTTGCATTTTAGCTGGTACAACTCACCTTTGCTTTGTCCTTCTGCTAGTGTGTGACCTTCTTTTGAGATGATACAGTTGTCATCTTTAAATGAGTTTCTTCACAGATAACAGATTGCTTTCAAGACTACGGACATAGACCACATCATTTACTGGGATCTTTATGCTTTTTGTTGGAGAAATTTGACAATTAAGGTAACCATCTCCTATTCCTTCTGAATTCATATACTAGCCATTAGCCAAGATCACTGTCTCTGGCTTACTTTGGTCAAGGTTAGAGAAGAAGCTTTTGTCATTAGTCATATAACTAGTTGCCCTGGAGTCTATGCTTTGATGTACTTGCATTAGCAGTAAACATAGCTTCAGTACTTGAAGTGTCATATTCTTCAGTAGTGGCGCTTTAACCATTTGATAGTTATTTTGCTTTTTCAGCTGAATCATTGTAGCTTTTCCACGTATGTAGATAAAAACTGTAATGGCAATTACTGCAATAGGGTCTTATCCGGCTTACAAAGGTAAGAGTGAAAACGGAATTTGCTTCCCTGGAAGTGTTGTAACATTCACAGCCCCTTTGTTAACATGTAAGAAAAACAACCGCCAAGGATCCAATATACTATAGGAGGCCAGATACGACTTGGATGCGGTTTTATTTGTAAAATAAAACTGCATCCATACTGTATCTGGTCTCCTATTGTAAAGTAGATCCTCAGCAGCATGGGGTTTATGTCCAGTTTCATCTCCAAGTTTCTATTCTAGTTTTCCAGACTCTGCAGTCAGCCTTTAGGATACCCTGATTTCTTGCAAACAAAGCACTCACATGTTTCTTTCAAATTACTTTTATTTTTGGGTAGATCTTAGGTTTTTAAACCGGATTCTGTTTTGTGTACCCCATTGCTGCTGTCTTTTGCTTATTCTCATCTACAAGATTTCCTCCGACATACTCCAAATTACAAGTAATTTGTTGCTGAGATTAATTCTTTCATGCACACTCAGCAGCTGTTCCCATGTTTCTTTTGCAGCTTAACCTTTAAATACATGGAAGATAAAACCATTTATCACCATTCTTTGAATATGATCACTGAGACAATTATGAATCCACGTTACTGTAGCCTTGTCAATCTCATACTTGATCATTTTTTCAATAACGATAGTATGAGATACTTTATCAAAAGCTTTGCTAAAGTCGAAATATACTATACCGCATTTCGCTGATCCACGCAGTCAGTGATTCCATCATAGAAGTACCGTATTTTTCTGACCATAAGACGCACTTTTTTTCCTCCAAATTTGGAAGGAAAGTGTGGGTGCGTCTTATGGTAGGGATGTAGCATGTGGGGAGGTGGGCAGCAGCGAGTGGGATCGCAATGATATCCCACTTCAGGAGGCAGAAAAATGTCCCCACTGCAGGGAATCAGCTGCTGGGGAAACCATGTAGTCCCGATGATTAAGTGCAGTGAATATTCATTAGCTACTCCCCGCCCACCTATCAGCTGAGGGGTGAGCCTGGAGCAGCAAATGAATACTGCACTTAAGCAGCGACACACATGGATTCCTCAGTGCTGATTCCTGCAGCAGCTGGGGAGATCCATGTGTCCGGGGGAGGAGGAGGCAGCAGCAGCAGGGTATGGGGGAGAGGAGATCGCTGGTACCTTCCTGGGCTGGAGCTGAGTGCTGTGCAGGAGGACCTGTGATGATGTCAGAAGTGGGCGGGCTGGAGCATCACATGGCAGCACAGATCCCTCCCTCTTCTTGACATCATCACAGGTCCTTCAGACTCCAACACTAGAATCTGCTGGCTTCCATTACCTGTGCTGTGGAAAGGCAACAAGAGGGAGGGCTCTGTGTGCAGTCATGGGATGCTTTTACCTCACCACAGTGTGGCTGGCTGCCACAATTAAGAGGTTAGTCTTTCCAAAACACAATAAAGCACTCTGCCACTCCTTTAGTGAACTATAACTCCCAGCATGTCATAGGATCTGCAGGACATGCTGGGAGTTATAGTTCTCCCATGGGATTTTAAAGCAGCACTCCAGTGTTATTTTGCAGTGCTGGAGTGGTGCTTTCAATATCAGCCCTGAGCCCCCATTCTTATACTCACCCTCCAGCGTCTTCATATAGTACTTCACAGACACCACACTGGTCCCGCAGCTTCCAACATAATAACATACTATTATATATAATAACACCACATATAATAGTATGTTATTAAATATTTTACCACATTTTTTTGCTTCAAATATTTTTTCCTTATTTTCCACCTCTAAAACCTGGGTGCGCCTTATAGTCCGGTGCGTCTTATAGTCCGAAAAATATGGTAACTTAGATTAGTCTCACATGACATGTTTGCTACAAACAAATGCTGGCTCTAGTTAATTACTGTATTCTTATCCAAGTACTTACATACATGCTGTTTAATAATTTGTTCAAAGATCTTTCCTGGTATAGAAATAAGGCTCTCTGGCCTGTAATTTCCTGGTTCCATCTTCTTTCCTTTTTTGAAGATAGGGACAACATTTGCCCTTCTCCAATCTTCTGGGACTACTCCTGTTCTCCAGAATTTTTCAAAGATTCTGGATAGGGGTTCTGCAATTTCCTCAGTACCCAAGGATGTAATTCATCTTCACCAGTAGATTTAAATCTCTCTGTGTATAGATAGTGTATATTCTTTTATTCCTTCGATAGCACCATGAAGATCAATTGATGTTACAATTGCTTTGTTAGAGAATACAGATGCAAAATAGGAGTTTTAAAAGTTCGGCCTTCTCAACATCATTTTTGACTACTTCACGCTTTTCATTCTGTAAAAATTATTTCATAAAGTATGTCAAACTATCATACTTTCCATGTTGAAAAGATGACCAAGTATGGGATTGACAAGGCTACAGTTAGGTGGATTCATAACTTGCTAAGTGATTGTACTGAAAGAGTGGTAATAAATAAATGCTTGCACATCCAATTGGAAGAGTGTTTCAAATGAGGCACAAGGCTCTGTCCTGGCCTCAGTATTGTTCAAAAGACTAAAAATCCATCTCTCCAGGAAAGCTTACAGCCTGCAATAACCATTCTGCCACCTCACCACCATCAGAGCTGCTGCCCCACCAGCACCAGACCTTCTGTCTCTTCCCATTTATCTCGTAGACTGTAAGTCCACAAGGACAGGGTCCTCTCCCATCTGTACCAGTCTGTCATTGCAAATTTGTTTACTGTGAACGATATCTATAACTTTGTATGTAACCCTTTCTCATGTACAGCACCATGAAATTAATGGTGCTATGTAAATAAATAATAATAATATTTTTATAAATGATCTAGATAAGGGAAAACTGATCAAATTTGCAGACAATGCAAAGCTAGGAGGGATAGGTAACACTACAGAAGACAGAGAAAGGATTCAAAAGGATCTAGATAAGCTTGAACGATGGGCAGTGACTAATATAATGGTGTTTAACAGTGAGAAAGGCAAGATTTTATATCTGGGCAAGAAAAATGAAAATTACATCTACAGAATGGGAGGAATAGAACTAAGCAAGAGCACATGTGAAAAAGACTTGGATATACTAATAGATCACAGACTGCACATGAGTCAACAGTGTGATGCAGCAGTAAGAAAGGCAAACACAGTTCTAGGATCTATTAAGAGAAGCAAAGCGTCTAGATCATGTGAAGTAATTATCCCCCTTTACTCCTCTTTGGTCAGACCGCATTTGGAATACTGTGTCCACTTCTGGGCACCACATTTTAAAAAAGACATCGAAAAACTGGAGCAAGTTCAGAGAACAGCTACCAGGATGGTGAGCGGACTACAAAGTGTGTCCTACGAGGAACGGTTAAAGGATCTGGGAATGTTTGGCTTGCAAAAAAGAAGGCTAAGAGCAGACTTAATAGCTATCTACAAATATCTGAAGGGCTGTCACAGTGTAGAAGGATCATCCTTATTCTCATTTGCACATGGTAACACGAGAAGCAATGGAATGAAACTGAAAGTGAGAAGATACAGATTAGATATTAGAAAAACTTTTTGATCTTTAGGGTGATCAATGAGTGGAACAGGCTGCATGAGAGGTGATGAGTTCTCCTTCAATGGAAGCCTTCAAACAGAGGCTGGACAGACATCTGTCTGGGATGGTTTAGTGAATCCTGCGCTGCATTGAGCAGGGGGTTGGACATGATGACCCTTGAGGTCCCTTTCAACTCATGTGAAAGTGCACCAAGCTGACTATTCAAAGAAGAGCTGCAGATTCTTGGAGGTACGAGTCTGTTCTCATGGCTCAGATCTGACAGCCACAGAATACTGACCTGGCCACTGGACAGGCTTCTGCAAATTGATTCACATCAGCTGTATATAGTGGTAAATGTCAGAAATCCATTAGCAATCAAAGAAGAAATAATACTAAGGCTATGTGCACATGTTGCGGATTAGGCTTAGGAATTTCTGGTGCGGATTCTGCATCTCTTGGCAGAAAACGCAGGTGCGGATTTGTCGCGTTTTTTGTGCGGATCTTGTGCATTTTTGGTGCAGATTTGTTGCGGATTTTTTGCAGATTTACTGCGTTTTTTACCCCTGCGGATTTCTATAATGGAATAGGTTCAAAAACGCTGCAGATCCGCAAAAAAGAAGTGACATGCTACTTCTTTTAATCCGCAACATTTCCGCACGGAATTTTCCACACCATCAGCACAGCAGGGTTTTTTTGCCATTGATTTACATTGTACTGTAAATCACTTGCGGATCTGCAGCGTTTCTGCACCTCAAAAAATGCTGTGGATCCGCAGGAAATCCGCAACGTGTGCACATACCCTTAGTTTACAGCATAATTAAACGTGTATTTGATCTGTTCATTATTATTTAGATTTTTTTATATTATTTGGTTGAGCAGGGACGAAATGTCAACTGTTATCCAAAGCATTAGATGCTGAATCTTTGCTGGATTCTACACATTTGCGGATTATAATTCCTGCAGAAAATGGAACAAACTGTAAAGTAGCAGGTAATGCACATGAAAGCATTATCCTTGCATCACACTGCATACAATATCTGACCTTTCTATTATCTGGGCTGTTACGTGCCAATGCTAAGATGTACAGTGAGGCAAAAAAGTATTTAGTCAGTCAGCAATAGTGCAAGCTCCACCACTTAAAAAGATGAGAGGCGTCTGTAATTTACATCATAGGTAGACCTCAACTATGGGAGACAAACTGAGAAAAAAAAATCCAGAAAATCACATTGTCTGTTTTTTTTAACATTTTATTTGCATATTATGGTGGAAAATAAGTATTTGGTCAGAAACAAAATTTCATCTCAATACTTTGTAATATATCCTTTGTTGGCAATGACAGAGGTCAAACGTTTTCTGTAAGTCTTCACAAGGTTGCCACACACTGTTGTTGGTATGTTGGCCCATTCCTCCATGCAGATCTCCTCTAGAGCAGTGATGTTTTTGGCTTTTCGCTTGGCAACACGGACTTTCAACTCCCTCCAAAGGTTTTCTATGGGGTTGAGATCTGGAGACTGGCTAGGCCACTCCAGGACCTTAAATGCTTCTTACGAAGCCACTCCTTCGTTGCCCTGGCGGTGTGCTTTGGATCATTGTCATGTTGAAAGACCCAGCCACGTTTCATCTTCAATGCCCTTGCTGATGGAAGGAGGTTTGCACTCAAAATCTCACGATACATGGCCCCATTCATTCTTTCATGTACCCGGATCAGTCGTCCTGGCCCCTTTGCAGAGAAACAGCCCCAAAGCATGATGTTTCCACCACCATGCTTTACAGTAGGTATGGTGTTTGATGGATGCAACTCAGTATTCTTTTTCCTCCAAACACGACAAGTTGTGTTTCTACCAAACAGTTCCAGTTTGGTTTCATCAGACCATAGGACATTCTCCCAAAACTCCTCTGGATCATCCAAATGCTCTCTAGCAAACTTCAGACGGGCCCGGACATGTACTGGCTTAAGCAGTGGGACACGTCTGGCACTGCAGGATCTGAGTCCATGGTGGCGTAGTGTGTTACTTATGGTAGGCCTTGTTACATTGGTCCCAGCTCTCTGAAGTTCATTCACTAGGTCCCCCCGCGTGGTTCTGGGATTTTTCCTCACCGTTCTTGTGATCATTCTGACCCCACGGGGTGGGATTTTGCGTGGAGCCCCAGATCGAGGGAGATTATCAGTGGTCTTGTATGTCTTCCATTTTCTAATTATTGCTCCCACTGTTGATTTCTTCACTCCAAGCTGGTTGGCTATTGCAGATTCAGTCTTCCCAGCCTGGTGCAGGGCTACAATTTTGTTTCTGGTGTCCTTTGACAGCTCTTTGGTCTTCACCATAGTCAGACTGTTTGAGGGTGTGCACAGGTGTCTTTTTATGCTGATAACAAGTTTAAACAGGTGCCATTACTACAGGTAATGAGTGGAGGAAAGAGGAGACTCTTAAAGAAGAAGTTACAGGTCTGTGAGAGCCAGAAATCTTGATTGTTTGTTTCTGACCAAATACTTATTTTCCACCATAATATGCAAAAAAAATGATAAAAAAACAGACAATGTGATTTTCTGGATTTTTTTTTCTCAGTTTGTCTCCCATAGTTGAGGTCTACCTATGATGTAAATTACAGACGCCTCTCATCTTTTTAAGTGGTGGAACTTGCACTATTGCTGACTGACTAAATACTTTTTTGCCCCACTGTATGTAAAACAATGACCATTATCAAACGACTGCTGCCTAATTACTACACATTTTAGCAGAAAAATAGCACCCTGGATGTCTCCCAAGGACCATAATGACAGTTATTGAATCTGACCACATCCCCTACTTATTGGTGTAAAACATATTTGTACATTTAAGTTAAACCTCAGTCCTTTTTATCCTGCATATTATAGTTAAATTCCTTTACTTTTAAGTCTTTCATGTATAGCAAATGAAGCTATTATATCATTTCTTGCCTTTTTCTTAAACCACCATGTTGAATTATATATTAGTTACATCCCATAATTTCCGTGACCCCTGAGCCCCCATCTCTTACTGAATGTCACATTATGTCTGAGTTAATGTAAGCCGCCTCTTGAACATGATATACATTCATAGCAGTAGTCATCAGATACAATAATTACATTTGTGTGGATCTCTTAATATGTTTTAATGTTTCCCAAATCCCAATTTTCCCTGTATTATTTTTGTAACTTTACATACGAGAAACAAGAAATTCACAGCACATCCAATTCATACAGGATGTACATCGTGGATCCTGACATCTAGTATAAGTTCAGTGCTACAAATAATTGAATAATTCTCTCAAAGATAGCATAAGAAAATTGCAGTATTTGGTTTTTTTTTACAAAAGTGTTTTGCACTTTTTTAATATATGCCGACATACACTGCAGTTTATCATATTGTCCTACAAGGATAAGAAAGACATACCATCCCCCATGAGGAATAAAACTTTTTCAAAAGGAAACGTTTTCTCCAATTACAAATATGGCAGAATAAAAGCCGAGATAACTATCCCACCTCCAATACCCATAACATGTTATTTTTGTTATTTTAAACATGTTATCCAGGACACTTATAAAATGCTTCAAACAGATTCTTATCCTTGCAAATTACCTAATCTGTGTTAGGACTCATTCAGATGCCAATATTTAACATGAACAACAAAATCAATCCGACTCAATATTTTGATCTGACCAAATCAGAGTGTGCCAAACCAGAAAAACAAAATCAGCAGTCATGAAGTCCCATAAAAAATGTACAAACTTTATCAAATATTAGTATAAAAACTTTGAAATATACAGGTGCAGTGGTATAGATGGGGAAAAGTGTGTGCTCACAACAGCCTCACATAAGAAAAGGGATAGAATGGCCACCCACCCCTGCATATTTGAAATTGCCCTTCTGCTCCACGGGAGGTTTCTGGCCTCCCTGAGCTCGCCTATAGTAGCAGATATCTCCAAGACTAAAAAACTATTATGGCAAGTGCAGCATACCTAGACGACAGTCAATGTTATCAAAACAATCAGGGAGAAAATTCACAGTGACATACCTAATAGGTACAGGAGTGGAAGGCCAACAGCCTACCCCGACGCGCGTTTTGGAGCAACCAGCTCCTTCCTCCTTCCAAATCAGAGTGTGGTAAAGAATTTGGCACTCCCAAAATTGATGCAGATAAATTTATTTCACATAATATCCATAGTCTTGGAAAAATTAATTGACGTTTCAGTCCAAAGGCCTTCCTCAGAACTACAGAAAGAAAATAACAATAGTTGTAGTATAATGTAAAAATAAATAAACAGGTAATTGTAGTCTATATAAAGCAGCATAAATACAGAAAACCGAAAAAATAATGTAAAAACAAATGAAAATATCAAAACATCATATATCAAGAAAAAGTGCATACGGAGCATTATGTCAGAAAAGGGACTATACACACCAGTATAACGATTACATTCATATAGAAGTTGACAGCAGAGATAAATATCTTCATGTTGTTGTTTACCAGGGTCCTGCTATCAATGTATGTAACTGGAGACAAGCTGTAACAAAGGAAACTCCAATGGCGCCGTGTGATGCTTTTTCTCTGCTTACATAATTTCCGCATGCACGGTCACGTGACTCCCACTACCGGAAGTTATATCGGAAACTCGATACACATGGGTGGCTAGCGTCTCTTGTGCCCTTCATAAACCATGCATGGTAACAGGTCCATCAGCACTTCTCTTCCTGCACGCTAGCGCCTCTCCCCAGTGCTATTATACAAGGACTAGTTCTGCTATTCTTTCATTGGCAAGTTCTGAGTCTGACAACTATCTTAACTATTATATGGAATGCTATAATTGCCTGGCAGCCCTCAATATAGTAACTGTGCTCTGTTTCCTTTTGTAACGGGGTCTACCAAGCTGGGGTACCTCTTTCAGTACCACCCCGTGTTTCAGGAGGTCCTCTCTGCTTTGGCTGGAGTCTGAATGAAGGACGCTGGCTGGAATTGCTTGGTTACATGGGCGCATATAAAAGATCACTGCTTCTCCACATATTTCCAGTCTGACAACACTTTACTCACAGGACACAGAATGTATCACACAGATACAGAGGGCAGGCCAATAGAAAAGCAGCAGGCCAGACATACATTACAATAGCCGCAGGTGGCCGGAGCCTGCTGATATTTACTGTGGGAATTACAAAGGGGCGGACAAAAGGGGAATATTGTGTCCCCACAGCCCAGGGGCGCAGCCTGTGGGCTGATGCATTAGGGACATGCATCTCACATGGAACCTATTATACATATAACTGCACAACATATTCTGAGTGGTTCCGTAACACGTAACATGGCTCCCCTTTTCAGCGACGCGATCGGCATACACAGTCTGATCCTTAACGGATCGGTTTGGGGATGACCGAAGTTTATGGGGTTGATACAAGTTCCGTTTGTCGACTTAGTCCATCGGCGTTACCGCTCTGTTTGCCGGGTCTGTAGTGGATGGTGATGTCCAGAGGTTGTAGGGCTAAACTCCACCGCAGCAATCTGACGTTGTCTCCGGAGACCCGATTAAGCCAGACTAGGGGATTATGGTCCGTTAGGAGGGAAAACTGTCTTCCATACAAATATGGTTGCAACTTTTTGAGTGCCCATACTACCGCCAGGCACTCCTTCTCGATGGCCACATAGCTTACTTCACGGGGCAGTAGTTTCCGACTCTGGTAAGCTACCGGGTGTTCTTGGCCGTCCGGCTTGACTTGGCTCAGTACTGCCCCCAATCCAAACATAGAAGCGTCTGTGTGAACAAGGAAACGTTGGATCGGGTGTGGCCAATACAGGGGTATTAGTGAGAGCGTCCTTTAGTTGGCGGAAGTGTTGTGAATTCAGCTTTTGGGCTCCCTCCGGTGGTTGTAGAGGGTAGTGCAGTTGTGCCTGGGTTGCAGGAGTGGACATGTATATCTACTAATTGCAGGACTGACTGGGGTATATAGCTTTGCAGGATCCTTTAGTCAGTGCCAGTTGTCCATTGTTCTGGAAGGATTCACTTCCCTGCTGGTCTCTCCAGTTTGCTGTGCTTTTCTACTAAGATAAGTCCTGCTTGGTTTTTGCTGTCCACCTGCAGTGTACTTTATAGTTCTGTGCATTTTCATGTTTTGTCTTGTCCAGCTTAGTCTGTGGAGGATTTTGGAGATGCAGATATACCCCCCATGTCTTTAGTCAGATGTGGTGATCCGTATTTTCTGCAATGGATATTTTCTAGTGTTTTTGTACTGACCGCATAGTACTCTGTTCTATTCTTTCTTTTTAGCTAGTATGGCCTCCTATGCTAAAATCTGATTTCATATCTGCGTATGTTATTTCCCTCTCCTCTCACAGTCAATATTTGTGGGGGGCTATCTATCCTTTGGGGATTTTCTCTGAGGCAAGATAGGTTTCCTGTTTCTGTCTTTAGGGGTAGTTACATCTTAGGCTGTGCCGAGGGGTCTAAGGAGTGTTAGGTACCCCCCACGGCTACTTTTAGTTGCGCTGCTAGTTCAGGGTTTGCGGTCAGTACAGGGACCACCTTCTCCAGAGTCCGTCTCATGCTGCTCCTAGGCCACCAGATCATAACAGTACAACTGGCCCATAATGAGTTAAATGCATCTCAGAAGAAGGGAAGAAAGGTCTTGAGCCATTTTTTTTTTCAGTCTACTTTGTCTACTCCTCTCTCTTAATCCCTGGGTGGCTGAAGAGCCTTGTGCTAGCATGAATGTTCAGGAATTAGCTTCTTGTGTAGACCAGCTTGCTGCTAGAGTACAGGGTATATCAGATTTCATTGTTCAGACTCCTGCCTTAGAACCTAAGATTACCACTCCTGATTTATTCTTTGGTGACAGATCCAAATTTTTGAGTTTCAAAAATAACTGTAAACTGTTTTTTGCATTAAGACCCTGGTCTTCTGGTGATCCTATTCAGCAGGTTAAAATCATCATATCTCTGCTGCGTGGTGACCCACAGGATTGGGCATTTTCCCTGGAATCTGGCAATCCTGCTTTGCTTAATGTTGATTCGTTCTTTCAGGCATTGGGGTTGTTGTATGATGAGCCTAATTCTGTGGATCAGGCTGAGAAAATCTTGTTAGCCCTGTGTCAAGGTCAAGAAGCGACAGAATTGTATTGCTAGAAATTTAGAAAATGGTCTGTACTGACTAAATGGAATGAGGATGCCTTGGCGGCAATTTTCAGAAAGGGTCTTTCTGAATCCGTTAAGGAGGTTATGGTGGGGTTCCCCACGCCTGCTGGTCTGAGTGATTCTATGTCTCTGGCCATTCAGATTGATCGGCGCTTGTGAGAGCGCAGAGTTGTGCACACTGTGGCGTTGCCCTCTGAGCGGAGCCCTGAGCCTATGCAGTGTGATAGGATTTTGTCTAGAGCTTAACGTCAAACATTCAGGCGTCAGAATAGGTTGTGTTTTTACTGCGGCGATTCTGCTCATGTTATTTCTGATTGCCCTAAGCGTACTAAGAGAATCGCTAGTTCTTTTGCCATCAGTACTATACAACCTAAATTTCTGTTATCCGTGACCTTGATCTGTTCATTATCATCATTTTCTGTCATGGCATTTGTGGATTTAGGCGCCGCTCTGAACTTAATGGACTTTGAATTTGCCAGACGTTGTGGTTTTCCCTTGCAGCCTTTGCAGAACCCTATTCCTTTGAGGGGCATTGATGCTACACCGTTGGCTAAAAATAAACCTCAGTTTTGGACACAGCTGACCATGTGCATGGCGCCAGCCCATCAGGAAGATTGTCGTTTTCTGGTGTTGCAAAATTTGCATGATGATATTGTTTTGGGTTTTCCATGGTTACAGCTACATAATCCGGTGTTAGACTGGAAATCCATGTCTGTGACTAGTTGGGGTTGTCAGGGGGTTCATGATCAGGTTCCTTTGATGTCAATTTCCTCTTCCCCCTCTTCTGAAGTTCCTGAGTTTTTGTCAGACTTTCAGGATGTATTCGATGAGCCCAAATCCAGTTCCCTTCCACCGCATAGGGACTGTGATTGTGCTATTGAC
Source organism: Ranitomeya imitator (assembly GCF_032444005.1). Lineage (NCBI taxonomy): Eukaryota > Metazoa > Chordata > Amphibia > Anura > Dendrobatidae > Ranitomeya > Ranitomeya imitator. The sequence continues at coordinate 450,031,536 of NC_091287.1, read as the reverse complement.
TTGATTCCAGGTTGTAAGTTCCCTAAGGGCCGACTTTTCAAACTGTCTGTGCCTGAACATACCGCCATGCGGAGCTATGTTAAGGAGTCTTTGGAGAAAGGGCATATTCGGCCATCTTCTTCACCGTTGGGAGCGGGGTTCTTTTTTGTTGCCAAGAAGGATGGATCCTTGAGACCCTGTATTGATTATCGCCTCTTGAATAAGATCACGGTCAAATTTCAATATCCCTTGCCTTTGCTTACTGATTTGTTTGCTAGGATTAAGGGGGCTAGCTGGTTTACTAAGATTGACCTTCGAGGGGCATATAATCTTATTCGTATCAAGCAGGGTGATGAATGGAAAACTGCATTTAATACGCCCGAAGGCCATTTTGAATACCTTGTGATGCCATTCGGACTCTCTAATGCCCCATCTGTGTTCCAATCCTTCATGCATGATATCTTTCGGAGTTATCGTGATAAATTCATGGTTGTATATTTGGATGATATTTTGATTTTTTCCAATGATTGCGAGTCTCATGTGAAACAGGTCAGGATGGTATTTCAGATCCTCCGTAATAATGCTTTATTTGTGAAGGGGTCAAAGTGCCTCTTTGGAGAGCAGAAGGTTTCTTTTTTGGGTTTCATTTTTTCTCCCTCATCTATAGAAATGGATCCGGTTAAGGTTCAGGCCATTCATGATTGGATTCAGCCCACATCTGTAAAGAGCCTTCAGAAATTCTTGGGCTGTGCTAATTTTTATCGTCGTTTCAATGCCAACTTCTCCAGTGTGGTTAAACCTCTGACCGATTTGACCAAGAAAGGCGCTGATGTGACGAATTGGTCCTCTGCGGCTGTTTCTGCCTTTCAGGAGCTTTTAACGCCGATTTACTTCTTCCCCTGTGTTGCGTCAGCCAGATGTTTCTCTTCCATTTCAGGTTGAGGTTGACGCGTCTGAGATTGGGACAGGGGCCATTTTGTGTTGTGAATTCTGTTGTCAAGCTCCCTCCTGTGGTCATGAATGGTACTTCGGCTGGTTCTGTCCATGGACTTCCTCTGGTGGTTGTCAGTGGGGCTGTGGCTCCTTCCACAGGTGACAAGGTTAATTCGTTAGCTGGCTGCTCTATTTAACTCCACCTAGATCATTGCTCCATGCCACCTGTCAATGTTCCAGTATTGGTCTAGTTCACTCCTGGATCGTTCTTGTGACCTGTCTTCCCAGCAGAAGCTAAGTTCCTGCTTGTTTTTCTTTGGTTTGCCATTTTTCTGTCCAGCTTGCTATTTTGATTGTTGTCTTGCTTGCTGGAAGCTCTGGGACGCAGAGGGAGCGCCTCCGCACCGTGAGTCGGTGCGGAGGGTCTTTTTGCGCCCTCTGCGTGGTCTTTTGTAGTTTTTTGTGCTGACTTGCAAAGCTACCTTTCCTATCCTCTGTCTGTTCAGTAAGTCGGGCCTCACTTTGCTAAATCTATTTCATCTCTGTGTTTGTAATTTTCATCTTTACTCACAGTCATTATATGTGGGGGGCTGCCTTTTCCTTTGGGGAATTTCTCTGAGGCAAGGTAGGCTTTATTTTTCTATCTTTAGGGCTAGCTAGTTCCTTAGGCTGTGACGAGGCGCCTAGGGAGTGTCAGGAGCGCTCCATGGCTATTTCTAGTGTGTGTGATAGGATTAGGGATTGCGGTCAGCAGAGTTCCCACGTCTCAGAGCTCGTCCTATATTATTAGTGACTATCGGGTCATTCCATGTGCTCTTAACCACCAGGTCCATTATTGTCCTGACCACCAGGTCATAACAGTACAGGTGGCCCAAAGTACTAATGCATCTCAATAGAGGGATAAGAGAAGTTCTGAGACCATTTTTTTTTCTTTGCAGTGTGTTTTGTCTCTCTTTTCCCCTTTACCTCTGGGTGGTTCAGGATACAGGTGTAGATATGGACATTCAAGGTCTGTCCTCTTGTATGAATAATCTCACTGCAAGGGTACAAAACATTCAAGATTTTGTGGTTCAGAATCCAATGTTAGAGCCTAGGATTCCAATTCCTGATTTGTTTTTGGGGGATAGATCTAAGTTTCTGAATTTCAAAAATAATTGTAAATTGTTTCTTGCTTTGAAACCTCGCTCCTCAGGTGACCCTGAAAATCATTATTTCTTTGTTACATGGCGACCCTCAAGACTGGGCATTTTCCTTGCGCCAGGAGATCCGGCATTGCGTGATGTTGATGCATTTTTTCTGGCGCTCGGATTGCTTTATGATGAACCTAATTCAGTGGATCAGACAGAGAAAATCTTGCTGGCTCTGTGTCAGGGTCAGGATGAGTTAGAGATATATTGTCAGAAGTTTAGGAAGTGGTCTGTACTCACTCAGTGGAATGAATGTGCCCTGGCAGCAATTTTCAGAAGGGGTCTCTCTGAAGCCCTTAAGGATGTCATGGTGGGATTTCCCATGCCTGCTGGTCTGAATGAGTCTATGTCTTTGGCCATTCAGATCGATCGACGCTTGCGTGAGCGTAAAGCTGTGCACCATTTGGCGGTATTATCTGAGCATAGACCTGAGCCTATGCAATGTGATAGGACTTTGACCAGAGCTGAACGGCAAGAACACAGACGTCGGAATGGGCTGTGTTTTTACTGTGGTGATTCCACTCATGCTATCTCCGATTGTCCTAAGGGCACTAAGCGTTTCGCTAAGTCTGCCACCATTGGTACGGTACAGTCGAAATTTATTTTGTCCGTTACTTTGATCTGCTCTTTGTCATCCTATTCTGTTATGGCATTTGTGGATTCAGGCGCTGCCCTGAATTTGATGGACTTGGAGTTTGCTAGGCGCTGTGCTTTTTTCTTGGAGCCCTTGCAGTATCCTATTCCATTGAGAGGAATTGATGCTACGCCTTTGGCCAAGAATAAGCCTCAGTACTGGACCCAGTTGACCATGTGCATGGCTCCTACACATCAGGAGGATATTCGCTTTTTGGTGTTGCATAATCTGCATGATGTGGTCGTTTTGGGGTTGCCATGGCTACAGGTCCATAATCCAGTATTGGATTGGAAATCTATGTCTGTGTCCAGCTGGGGTTGTCAGGAAGTACATGGTGATGTTCCATTTTTGTCTATTTCATCATCCACCCCTTCTGAAGTCCCGGAGTTTATGTCGGATTACCGGGATGTATTTGATGAGCCCAAATCCAGTGCCCTACCTCCTCATAGGGATTGCGATTGTGCTATCAATTTGATTCCTGGTAGTAAGTTTCCTAAGGGCCGACTGTTCAATTTATCTGTGCCAGAGCACGCCGCTATGCGGAGTTATGTAAAGGAATCCTTGGAGAAGGGTCATATTCGCCCGTCGTCGTCACCATTGGGAGCAGGGTTCTTTTTTGTGGCCAAGAAGGATGGTTCTTTGAGACCTTGTATTGATTACCGCCTTCTTAATAAGATCACGGTCAAATTTCAGTACCCTTTGCCGCTGCTGTCTGATTTATTTGCTCGGATTCAGGGAGCTAGTTGGTTCACCAAGATAGATCTTCGTGGTGCGTATAATCTTGTGCGAATTAAACAGGGCGATGAATGGAAAACAGCATTTAATACGCCCGAGGGCCATTTTGAGTACCTGGTTATGCCATTTGGGCTTTCCAATGCTCCATCAGTATTTCAGTCCTTTATGCATGACATCTTCCGAGAGTACCTGGATAAATTCCTGATTGTATATTTGGATGATATTTTGGTCTTCTCGGATGATTGGGAGTCTCACGTGAAGCAGGTCAGAATGGTGTTCCAGGTTCTTTGTGCGAATTCTTTGTTTGTGAAGGGGTCAAAGTGTCTCTTTGGAGTTCAGAAGGTTTCATTTTTGGGTTTCATTTTTTCCCCTTCTACTATCGAGATGGACCCTGTTAAAGTCCAGGCCATTTATGATTGGACTCAGCCGACATCTGTGAAGAGTCTGCAAAAGTTCCTGGGCTTTGCTAATTTTTATCGTCGCTTCATCAGTAATTTTTCAAGTGTTGCTAAACCGTTGACTGATTTGACCAAGAAGGGTGCTGATGTGGTCAATTGGTCTTCTGCGGCTGTGGAAGCTTTTCAGGAGTTGAAGCGTCGTTTTTCTTCTGCCCCTGTGTTGTGCCAGCCAGATGTATCGCTCCCGTTTCAGGTCGAGGTTGATGCTTCTGAGATTGGAGCAGGGGCTGTTTTGTCGCAAAGAAGTTCTGATGGCTCGGTGATGAAACCATGTGCCTTCTTTTCTAGAAAGTTTTCGCCTGCTGAGCGCAATTATGATGTTGGCAATCGAGAGTTGTTGGCCATGAAGTGGGCATTCGAGGAGTGGCGTCATTGGCTTGAAGGAGCCAAGCATCGCGTGGTGGTCTTTACGGATCACAAGAATTTGACTTATCTTGAGTCTGCCAAACGGTTGAATCCTAGACAGGCTCGTTGGTCGCTATTTTTCTCCCGTTTTGATTTTGTGGTTTCGTACCTTCCAGGCTCTAAGAATGTGAAGGCTGATGCCCTGTCAAGGAGTTTTGTGCCTGACTCTCCTGGTGTTCCTGAGCCAGCGGGTATTCTCAAAGAGGGGGTAATTTTTTCTGCCATCTTCCCTGATTTGCGGCGGGTGCTGCAAAAATTTCAGGCTGATAGACCTGACCGTTGCCCAGCGGAGAAACTGTTTGTCCCTGATAAATGGACTAGTAGAGTTATCTCTGAGGTTCATTGTTCGGTGTTGGCTGGTCATCCGGGAATCTTTGGTACCAGAGATTTGGTGACTAGATCCTTTTGGTGGCTGTCTTTGTCGCGGGATGTGCGTTCTTTTATGCAGTCCTGTGGGACTTGTGCTCGGGCAAAGCCCTGCTGTTCTCGTGCTAGTGGGTTGCTTTTGCCCTTGCCTGTCCCGAAGAGGCCCTGGACGCATATCTCTATGGATTTTATTTCGGATCTCCCTGTCTCTCAAACGATGTCGGTCATTTGGGTGGTTTGTGATCGCTTCTCTAAGATGGTCCATTTGGTACCCTTGTCTAAATTGCCTTCCTCCTCTGATTTGGTGCCATTGTTTTTCCAGCATGTGGTTCGTTTACATGGCATTCCGGAGAACATCATTTCGGACAGAGATTCCCAGTTTGTTTCGAGGTTTTGGCGAGCCTTTTGTGCTAGGATGGGCATTGATTTGTCTTTTTCCTCGGCTTTCCATCCTCAGACAAATGGCCAAACCGAACGAACTAATCAGACTTTGGAAACATATCTGAGATGCTTTGTTTCTGCTGATCAGGATGATTGGGTGTCCTTTTTGCCTTTGGCTGAGTTCGCCCTTAATAATCGGGCCAGCTCGGCTACTTTGGTTTCGCCGTTTTTCTGCAATTCTGGTTTCCATCCTCGTTTCTCTTCAGGGCAGGTTGAGTCTTTGGACTGTCCTGGTGTAGATACTGTGGTGGATAGGTTGCAGCAGATTTGGACTCATGTGGTGGACAATTTGACATTGTCCCAGGAGAAGGCTCAGCGTCTCGCTAACCGCCGGCGCTGTGTGGGTCCCCGACTTCGCGTTGGGGATTTGGTTTGGTTGTTGTCTCGTTATGTTCCTATGAAGGTTTCCTCTCCTAAGTTTAAGCCTCGTTTCATTGGTCCGTATAAGATTTCTGAGGTTCTCAATCCTGTGTCGTTTCGTTTGACCCTTCCAGCTTCTTTTGCCATCCATAATGTATTCCATAGGTCATTGTTGCGGAGATACGTGGCACCTGTGGTTCCATCCGTTGATCCTCCTGCCCCTGTGTTGGTTGAGGGGGAGTTGGAGTATGTGGTGGAGAAGATTTTGGATTCTCGTATTTCGAGACGGAAACTCCAGTACCTGGTCAAGTGGAAGGGTTATGGTCAGGAAGATAATTCCTGGGTCTTTGCCTCCGATGTTCATGCTGCCGATCTGGTTCGTGCCTTTCATTTGGCTCGTCCTGGTCGGCCTGGGGGCTCTGGTGAGGGTTCGGTGACCCCTCCTCAAGGGGGGGTACTGTTGTGAATTCTGTTGTCAAGCTCCCTCCTGTGGTCATGAATGGTACTTCGGCTGGTTCTGTCCATGGACTTCCTCTGGTGGTTGTCAGTGGGGCTGCGGCTTCTGAGGTTCCTTCCACAGGTGACGAGGTTAATTCGTTAGCTGGCTGCTCTATTTAACTCCACCTAGATCATTGCTCCATGCCACCTGTCAATGTTCCAGTATTGGTCTAGTTCACTCCTGGATCGTTCTTGTGACCTGTCTTCCCAGCAGAAGCTAAGTTCCTGCTTGCTTTTCTTTGGTTTGCCATTTTTCTGTCCAGCTTGCTATTTTGATTGTTGTCTTGCTTGCTGGAAGCTCTGGGACGCAGAGGGAGCGCCTCCGCACCGTGAGTCGGTGCGGAGGGTCTTTTTGCGCCCTCTGCGTGGTCTTTTGTAGTTTTTTGTGCTGACCGCAAACCTACCTTTCCTATCCTCTGTCTGTTCAGTAAGTCGGGCCTCACTTTGCTAAATATATTTAATCTCTGTGTTTGTAATTTTCATCTTTACTCACAGTCATTATATGTGGGGGGCTGCCTTTTCCTTTGGGGAATTTCTCTGAGGCATGGTAGGCTTTATTTTTCTATCTTTAGGGCTAGCTAGTTCCTTAGGCTGTGACGAGGCGCCTAGGGAGCGTCAGGAGCGCTCCACGGCTATTTCTAGTGTGTGTGATAGGATTAGGGATTGCGGTCAGCAGAGTTCCCACGTCTCAGAGCTCGTCCTATATTATTAGTGACTATCGGGTCATTCCGTGTGCTCTTAACCACCAGGTCCATTATTGTCCTGACCACCAGGTCATAACAGTTTTGTCTCAGAGGAATTCTGATGGTTCCTTGATGAAACCGTGTGCCTTCTTTTCTTGGAAGTTTTCGCCTGCAGAACGCAATTATGATGTTGGCAATCGGGAGTTGTTGGCTATGAAGTGGGCATTTGAGGAGTGGTGACATTGGCTTGAGGGGGCCAAGCACCGTATTGTGGTCCTGACCGATCATAAGAATCTGATTTACCTCGAGGCTGCCAAACGGCTGAATCCTAGACAGGCTCGATGGTCCCTGTTTTTCTCCCGTTTTGATTTTGTGGTCTCGTACATTCCTGGTACTAAGAATGTTAAGGCGGATGCCCTCTCTAGGAGTTTTTTTCCTGATTCCCCTGGGGTTCTTGAGCCGGTCAGCATTTTGAAGGCAGGGGTGATTCTTTCTGCCATCTCCCCTGATTTGCGACGGGTTCTTCAGGAATTTCAGGCTGATAAGCCTGACCACTGTCCTGTGGGGAAACTGTTTGTTCCTGATAGATGGACTACTAAAGTGATTTCTGAGGTTCATTGTTCTGTGTTGGCTGGCCATCCTGGGATTTTTGGTACCAGAGATTTGGTTAGTAGGTCCTTTTGGTGGCCTTCTTTGTCGCGGGATGTGCGTTCTTTTGTGCAGTCCTGTGGGATTTGTGCGCGGGCTAAGCCTTGCTGTTCCTGCGCTAGTGGGTTGCTTTTGCCATTACCGGTCCCCGAGAGGCCCTAGACACATATTTCTATGGATTTTATTTCCGATCTTCCTGTTTCCCAAAGAATGTCGGTTATCTGGGTTGTCTGTGACCGATTTTCTAAGATGGTTCATTTGGTGCCTTTGCCTAAATTGCCTTCTTCTTCTGATTTGGTTCCATTGTTTTTTCAGCATGTGGTGCGTTTGCATGGTATTCCTGAGAATATTGTGTCCGACAGAGGTTCCCAGTTTGTTTCTAGGTTTTGGTGGGCCTTTTGTGCAAAGTTGGGCATTGATTTGTCTTTTTCTTCTGCATTTCATCCTCAGACAAATGGCCAGACTGAGCGAACTAATCAGATCTTGGAGACCTATTTGAGATGCTTTGTGTCTGCTGATCAGGATGATTGGGTGACTTTTATGCCATTGGCCGAGTTTGCCCTTAATAATCTGGCTAGTTCGGCTACTTTGGTTTCGCCTTTTTTTTGTAATTTTGGTTTTCATTCTCGTTTTTCTTCTGGGCAGGTTGAGCCTTCTGACCTTCCTGGTGTGGATTCTGTGGTTGACACGTTGCAGCAGATTTGGGCTTATGTGGTGGACAATTTGGTGCTGTCTCAGGAGGAGGCTCAACGTTTTGCTAATCGTCGTCGGTGTGTTGGTTCCCGGCTTCGGATTGGGGATCTGGTTTGGTTATCTTCCCGTCATGTTCCTATGAAGGGTTCTTCCCTTAAGTTTAAGCCTCGATTTATTGGTTCTTATAGGATTTCTGAGATTATTAATCCGGTGTCCTTTTGCCTGGCGCTTCCGGCCTCGTTTGCTATTCATAATGTCTTCCATAAATCTTTGTTGCGGAAATATGTGGAGCCCGTTGTTCCCTCTGTTGATGCTCCGGCCCCTGTATTGGTCGATGGGGAGTTGGAATATGTTGTTGAGAAGATTTTGGATTCTCGTTTTTTGAGGCGGAAGTTTCAGTACCTTGTCAAGTGGAAGGGTTACGGCCAGGAGGATAATTCTTGGGTTTCTGCCTCTGATGTCCATGCCGTTGATTTGGTTCGTGCCTTTCATCGGGCTCATCCTGATCGGCCTGGGGGCTCTGGTGAGGGTTCGGTGACCCCTCCTCAAGGGGGGGTACTGTTGTGAATTCAGCTTTTGGGCTCCCTCCGGTGGTTGTAGAGGGTAGTGCAGTTGTGCCTGGGTTGCAGGAGTGGACATGTGTATCTACTAATTGCAGGACTGACTGAGGTATATAGCTTTGCAGGATCCTTTAGTCAGTGCCATTTGTCCATTGTTCTGGAAGGATTCACTTCCCTGCTGGTCTCTCCAGTTTGCTGTGCTTTTCTACTAAGATAAGTCCTGCTTGGTTTTTGCTGTCCACCTGCAGTGGACTTTATAGTTCTGTGCATTTTCATGTTTTGTCTTGTCCAGCTTAGTCTGTGAAGGATTTTTTGCAGCCTAGATATTTCTCTGGAGATGCAGATATACCCCCCATGTCTTTAGTCAGATGTGGTGATCCGTATTTTCTGCGGCGGATATTTTCTAGTGTTTTTGTACTGACCGCATAGTACTCTGTTCTATTCTTTCTTTTAAGCTAGTATGGCCTCTTATGCTAAAATCTGATTTCATATCTACGTAGGTTATTTCCCTCTCCTCTCACAGTCAATATTTGTGGGGGGCTATCTATCCTTTGGGGATTTTCTCTGAGGCAAGATAGGTTTCCTGTTTCTGTCTTTAGGGGTAGTTAGATCTTAGGCTGTGCCGAGGGGTCTAGGGAGTGTTAGGTACCCCCCACGGCTACTTTTAGTTGCGCTGCTAGTTCAGGGATTGCGGTCAGTACAGGGACCACCTTCTCCAGAGTCCGTCTCATGCTGCTCCTAGGCCACCAGATCATAACACGGAAGGCTTCCTCACACTCTGGGGTCCAGGTTACCTGGCGGGGTTGGTTCTTACGGGTCAGATCAGTGAGGGGCTTGGCTACGCTGCTGTAATTGGGAACGAATTTCCTGTAATACCCCGCTGTCCCTAGAAACGCCATGACCTGGGTTTTAGTGCGTGGGGTGAGCCATTTGGCTATGGCCTCAATCTTGGCTGGTTCTGGTCGCTGTTTCCCACTTTCCACCCAATGCCCTAAATACTGAACCTCTGCTTTGCCCACGTGACACTTGTTTGGGTTCAGAGTGATTCCAGCCTTGTGGATCCTGTCCAATACTGTCTCTAGGTGATTTAGATGCTCTTCCCATGTCGCACTGTAGATGGCGATGTCGTCCAGGTAGGCACAAGCATCGTCCTGGAGACCATCCAGAAGCCGGTCAGCCAGCCTCTGGAAGGTCGCCGGGGCATTCTTCATCCCGAATGGCATAACTCGAAACTGGAATAAGCCGAACGGGGTAACAAATGTCGACTTGGGAATAGCGTCAGGATTAAGGGGAATCTGCCAGTAGCCTTTGCATAGATCGATGGTGGTCAAATACTTTGCCCCCGCCAGCCGGTCTAACAACTCATCCACATACGGCATGGGATATGCATCCGTCACTGTTTTCTCATTGAGCTTACGATAGTCTACACAAAACTGTGTAGTCCCATCCTTCTTGGGCACTAACACTACGGGGGATGCCCAGGGACTATCTGACTTTGATGACTCCTAAACGCAACATCTCTTGTTTTTCTTGTCGCATCCCCTCTTGTACCGACTCAGGGACGCGGAAGGGGTTTTGTCGCAGGGGGATCTGATCCTGGGTCTCAACCTTGTGTTGTGCCAGGCGAGTGTACCCTGGTCTCCCCGAAAACACCCTCTGTCGCTGCCTCAACAACTCCTCCGCCTGTTTCTCTCCCAGGGGCCTAGGTCTTCACCCAAGTGAATGAAGTGGTCCCATGTTTTAGACTGAGTCCTTTCCCCTAAGACATCCGGCAAGGGAAGTCCGGCTAAATCCTCTGCTTCAGGTACACAGATGGCCAGTACCTCTTCAGGGCGCTCCCGGTAGGGCTTCAGCATATTCACGTGGAACATGCGGATAACCCTGGGGTCGTCACAATCAGCGACATTATAGGTTGTGTTGGCTATTTTCCCCACTACCAGGTAGGGCCCCTGACATGCACCTTGGAACTTGTTATGCCTAGTGGGCTCTAACACCAGGACCTTCTGTCCTATTTCCAAGGTGCGCTCTCTGGCCCTCCGATCGCACCATACGCGCTGGCGCCGCTTGGTCACCTGCATGTTCTCACGTACAGCCTGGGTCAGCTCCTGTAGGCGGTCCCGGAATTCCAGCACATAGGGTACAATAGGTACCCCTTCTATGAGGCCCTCCCCTTCCCAGTGTTCTAGCACTAAGTCTAGGGGTCCCCTTACCCGTCTCCCGTATACCAGCTCGAACGGGGAGAACCCCATGGATTCTTGGGGCACCTCCCGATAGGCAAACAGGAGGTGTGGCAAGAATTTCTCCCAGTCCCTGTAGGTCCTGGTAAAAGTCCCAATGATTTGTTTTAACGTCCCGTTAAAGCGTTCACACAACCCATTGGTTTGCGGGTGGTACGGGGCACTTCTAATGGACTTTACGCCCACAGCTTCCACAGTTGGTTGGTCACCTCTGCTGTAAACTGGGTACCCTGGTCCGAGATAATCTCCCGGGGAAATCCAACCTGTGAGAAAACCTGGAGCAGGGTGGCTGCCACCGTCTCTGCCAGTATGTTAGGTAACGCAACCGCCTCTAGGAGGTACCGTGTGGCATAATCTACCACTGTCAATATATACCTTTTCCCTGATGGACTGGGTTTGGCTAACGGCCCTATCAGATCGACCGCTACTCGGCTAAATGGTTCCTCCACAATGGGGAGGGGGCGTAATTTGGCCTTGCATTGATCTCCCCTCTTGCCAATGCGCTGGCAACTGTCATAGGTCTGGCAGTACTGATGAACATCATAGGTTACCCCCGGCCAAAAGAAATTTTGTGTCAGACCATGCCTGGTGCGACTGACGCCGAAGTGCCCAGCCAAGGGTATGTCATGAGAGATTTGCAGTAACTCCTGCCTATACTTCTTGGGAACTACCAGCTGTTGTTTTATAGTGGGGCTCGTCCCTGTGTGGTGCTGCTCTGTGATCCGGTAGAGGAGTCCCTGCTTCCATACAAACTGTTCCCCTTCCAGTACCTCTCTCCCCTACTGTGCCTTCCCACAATATCCCTCCAATGAAGGATCCTCAAGTAACTCACTCTTAAATTCATCTGGGGTGGCCCAAGAAATGTGTCTGGCTATGGGAATACGTGTAGGGCTGGGATGTCTTACCTGGGCCTCCTCTGAGTGTGATTCTGCTTCCGCAGCTCGAGCTTGTCTCCGGGTGGTCACAGGATATGTCTCAGCCAGAGGGGCAACCGAGAAGGCAGACAACATAGGCCCCAAGTCATTTTCCAGCAAGACGTCTGCAGGCAAATCCTCCATCAAGCCGACCTCAACAAGGCCATCCCCGACTCCCCAGTTCAGGTGAATCCTGGCAGTGGGCAGTCGATGTATAGCTCCCCCTGCTACACGGACTGTCACGGTCCGGTCCGTCTTCTCTTGGTCCCAGACGAGATGAGGCTTCACAAGGGTCAAAGTTGCCCCGGAATCTCTTAGTCCCTGCATACGTTTCCCATTAACCCACACGACCTGTCGATGCTGTTGACGATTATCTGCCCGGGCTGCCTGCACGGGGTCTACTTCATGCAGCACTTCCTCCATCTCTTCCACCCTTTGGTTAGTCAAAGCCCCCAATGCCGGGTCAGCTTCGCCTTGGTAGCAGTATACAGCAGCCCGGCTGAAGGTAGCTGTTTCCGCCTTTGGCCACTGGGTATGCTGAGTCCGGTTGGGACATTGTCTTTGCAGGTGGCCCAGCTGACGGCAGGTGTGGCATCGCGCCCCAGGGGAACTGTGGTAGGCCAGGTTTCGAGCTGGTCCCCCTACAATCTTCGGTGGTTTGGGGTCCCTCCAGGTCCATGGGCGGACCCCTAGTGACCATCTTTGATCCCAACAACTGAGGCCTCCTGGCATCATGATGTTCATCGGCCAGACGAGTGGCTTCCTCAAGAGTCGTTGGCCGCCTGTCCCGAAGCCATTCCTGTGTCTCGGGGGTTAGTCCATTAAAGAATCGTTCTAACAAGAAGAGCTGGAGGACGTCCTCCTTAGTGGTTGCTTGGCTCCCTTGTACACACTGTAGCAGTGACCGCGTAATTTACAGGCCCATTCAGCATGGGTATTGGTTATGCGTTTTATAAGTCCGCGGAACTTTTGGTGGTATGCCTCTGGTGTCAGCGCATACGGGGCCAAGATCACTTCTTTGATCCGCTCATAGTCCATACAGTCCTCATCAGGTACCGTGCGATAGGCATCCGCTGCCTGGCCTGTCAGCTTGCTGGCCAGAATCTGAACCCGTTCCTCCGGCTTCACTTGATGAAGGGCACACTGCCGCTCAAAGTCCTGCAGAAAGCCATCAATGTCTTCCTCTGCCTCCCCCAACTGTCGGAAGGCATTATACTGGATCTGTTTGTGGCTTACTGTTGAAGGTACCTGGTCGAAGGCCAGAGCTCCCCCTGCTCGCTGACTCTCCTCTCTCCGCTCTGCCATCTCCATCTTGGCCAGCTCCATTTTGGTCCGCTCTGCCATCTCCATCTTGGCTAGCTCTATCCTGGTCCGCTCAGCCATCTTTTCCTTCAGATCAGTACGCGCATCAGCCATCACCTCTCGTATGATCTCTACTGCAGGGTTTGGGCCATAGAACGCCAGTCTGTTCTTTACCTCCCTCTGGAATTCAGTCTCCTCCACGTTCACATTGGGGGGCGCTGCACTGTCGTGTTCCATGATGGCTGCTATTAAATCCGCTTTTGTTTTGTTGCTGGCGATCAACCCTCGGGCTTCCACCAGATCTTTTAATCTAGTCCTCTTTAACTTCTGGTAGTTGTTTTCCATTCATTCCTTTCCTCCTGTAGAAGGGGTATCATATCCCACTGTCTGCCACCAGTGTAATGGGGTCTACCAAGCTGGGGTACCTCTTTCAGTACCACCCCGTGTTTCAGAAGGTCCTCTCTGCTTTGGCTGGAGTCTGAATGAAGGACGCTGGCTGGAATTGCTTGGTTACATGGGCGCATATAAAAGATCACTGCTTCTCCACGTATTTCCAGTCTGACAACACTTTACTCACAGGACACAGAATATATCACACAAATACAGAGGACAGGCCAATAGAAAAGCGGCAGGCCAGACATACATTACAATAGCCGCAGGTGGCCGGAGCCTGCCGATATTTACTGTGGGACTTACAAAGGTGGGGGGCAGACAAAAGGGGAATATCATGTCCCCTCTGCCCAAGGGTGCAGCCTGTGGGCTGATGCATTAGGGACATATATCTCACATGGAACCTATTATACATACATATAACTGCACAACATATTCTGGGTGCTGAGTGGTTCTGTAACACGTAACACCTTTGTTACAGCCTGTCTCCAGTTGCATACATTGATAGCAGGACCATGGTAAACAACATGAATATATTTATCTCTGCTGTCAACTTCTATATGAATGTAATATCTTTCTATACTCTGTTTTCATGTTGTCGTTACTCTGTGGTTTCTGTTTGGCACTGTGGGTCCCAAAGCTTGAGTAATTGCTTTATAACCTTTTTCAGACTGATAGATCTCAATTACTTTGTAATTGTTGCTCATTTGTTCCAGAATTTCTTTGGATCGCAGAATGACAGAATGATATATGGCTTTTGAAGATCTTTTGGTCTACTTAAATTTGTCAGGCAGGTCCTATTTAAGTGATTTCTTGATTGAGAAAAGGTGGGGCAGTAATCAGGCCTGGGTGTGGCTAGAGAAATTGAACTCAGCTTCCCAAAGATGTGATAAACCACAGTTAATTTATGCTTTAAGGGGGAGGGAGCAATCACTTTTTCACACAGGGCCCTGTAGATTTGGATTTATTTTTCCCTTAATAATAAAGACCATCATTTAAAAACTGCATTTCGTGTTTACTTGTGCTATCTATGTCTGATTATACAGAAATTTGCAATTCTAGCACTGTGCACATAGTAAATTCTGGGGATCGAGGTAGAGGTAGACACTCACACAGTAGATTCAAGTAATTATGTTACAATGTAGAAAGCTTTGCCATCCTCTGTATGATACTTTAAATGCTCGACTCCATAAGATCAGAATAGTGTATGTAGTCTAAGAATAATTTATTACGAAATGTTTTGATATGTGGGTGGTTTTCAATAAGCACATTGGGAGAACAGACAAATACCATTTAGATGTTATCTGGTCCAGAGTGACCCCATCACATAAAGGCAACTGTACTAACCTCCAAGCCAAATAATGACATTATTATGGAAATCTGGTTATTTCAAATACATTTCTTTGATACCGCACAAATAAAAAACTATACCCAATATCCAAAACTCAGAGAAACAAAAAGCAATGAGTATTGTGTGTCCTCTAGGGAGATGAAGTAGAAAAAGATGACTTAATTGCCTCAGAAAGAGTGTTGGTTTTCGTAGCTTACAAATACCGGTAATGGCCTTTTTTACGCTTTATAACTATTGTTATTACAGTGCTGTTATCCCCATTAATTTAAGTATGTTTATAATGGAAAAAGGAGAGCAACTCACACTGGCCTGGTTCTAAGTGTTGGACATGGCTTGAGGGAATTATAGCAATGTAGGTTTTAGAAAGATGCATTTTTTACCTTACTCGTGGGTGGAATATTCAAGTCTAAAGCACTTTCGTGGGGAACTGTTAGGGCATAGGGAAAGGATGTGAGGTTTAAGGAAAAATGTAAAGTGGAGAAGTAGAGAAGATAATACTCAAGTTATGATAAAGACATGTTAAAGAAGCAGAAAAGCACATCATCATTTTATGGTACAGAAAGATCTAAAGTACAAGAAAATGAGTCGATACTTAGGAGGTTACAATGACCATTGGAAATGGCCAATACAGCTACAAGAATTAAATATATTCTAACAAGTACTGTCATATGAAGTGAGTGGGGAGTTTTACTTTTAGGGTATATTTTTAAATCATGAACAATGCAGAATTCCAAATATTGTCAAAGGTAACACTTAAAGTAGATTTCCAGTTACAATAGTCGTAGTTATGGACTGATTACTGAGACCATTGATTGAACACAGGGTCAGGGACCCATATGGATAGGACGTCATCACTTAAAATCCTGGTGACGAGAACCATTTTAGCAGTGCTTGTTGAAAGGCAATCTTTTTTTTAAAACAATGTCTGATCCCTTTGAAAAGTGATTGGGGAATCCCTTTAAAGAATTATTGTTTTAAGTTGAAAAGTTGAGGAGTTCATCAATGAAATCAGAAATTTAAGTCTCCTGGCACATTTCCTATTTATGAATAACTAATTTCAGCTCTTATATAGCAATTATTCTGCTGCACTGAAAATTGAGAGAATCAATTAGTTTATCATTTGTCACTGGTCTACAACACTTTATATTCTGTTTGTACTGAGATGTGCTACTATAGTGATTTACTGCGAGATTGATTATCTATGTGTTTATTTCATCCACTGTGTTTTCTGCTAGACTGAGCATTAGGAAATTTTGTAACAGCTAGCTAATTTTCTGTGATTTTCTGTGACACCATGTTTGTTCTGATCTTGTTTCTTATAACAAAAATTATGGAGGAACTAAGATGGTCTTTAGAGGGCTATATATACAGGGTGGTCCAAAAGTAGGTGGACTGAAAAAAATAACATTTATTTTGATTTATTATTATTATTATTATTATTATTTATTTTGAATTTTTATTCTGTTAAACTAGAGAGTTATGTGACACAAAATAGTTAATAAATAACATTTCCCACATGTCTACTTTACATCAGCACAATTTTGGAAACAACAATTTTTTTTGTTAGGACGTTATAAGGGTTAAAAGTTGACCAGCGATTTCACAATTTACAAAACCATTTTTTAGGCACCACCTCACATTTGAAGTCACTTTGAAGGGTCTATATGGCTTAAAATACCCAAAAGTGACACCATTCTAAAAACTACACCCCTTAATGTGCTCAAAACCACATTCAAAAAGTTTATTAACCCTTCAGGTGTTTAACAGCAGCAGAAGCAACATGGAAGAAGAAAATGAACATTTAACTTTTAGTCACAAAAATGATCTTTTAGCAACTTTTTTTTTATATTTCAAAGGGTAAAAGGAGAAAGTGGACCCCAAAAGTTGTTGTCCAGTTTGTCCTGAGTACTCCGATACCCAATATGTGGGGGTAAACCACTGTTTGGGCACACATCAGAGCTCAGAAGGGAAGTAGTGACGTTTTTGAATGCAGACTTTGATGGAATGGTCTGAGGGCGTCATGTTGCATTTGCAGAGCTCCTGATGTGCCTAAACAGTAGAAACCCCCCCACAAGTGACCCCATTTTGGAAACTAGACCCCCCCAAGAAACTTATCTAGATGTGTGGTGAGAACCTTGAACACCAAAAACCATGTTTGATAAATCTTCCCCGTCATAACCCTATTACACATACTGTCCACCTACTTTTCGATCACCCTGTATATATATATATATATATATATATATATATATACATATATATATATATACATATATATATATATGTATATATACTAGATGTTGGCCCAATTCAAACGCATCGGGTATTCTAGAATATGCATGTCCCCGTAGTATATGGACAATAATGATTCCAGAATTCGCGGCAGACTGTGCCCGTCGCTGATTGGTCGAGGCCACCTTTATGACATCATCGTCGCCATGGCAACCATTATGACATCTACATCGATACTGTGCCCGTCGCTGACTGGTCAAGGCGAATTCGCAGCAGACTGTGCCCGTCGCTGATTGGTCGAGGCAACCTTTATGACATCATCGTCGCCATGCTGTGCCCGTCACTGATTGGTCGAGGCCTGGCGCGGGATTTCCAGGACAGACAGACAGACAGACAGAAAAACCCTTAGACAACTATATATATAGATATACATACCGTATATACTCGAGCATAAGCCGACCCGAGTATAACTCGATCCCCCTAATTTTGCCACAAAAAACTGGGAAAACTTATTGACTCAAGTATAAGCCTAGGGTGGAAAATGCAGCAGCTGCCGGTGAATTTCAAAAATAAAAATAGATGCTCCATACCGTTCATTATGGCCCCATAGCTGTGCCATATAGTGCTCTGCACCGTTCATTATTGCCCCATAGATGTACCATAGAAAGCTGTGCCATATAGTGCTCTGCACCGTTCATTATTGCCCCATAGCTGTGCCATATAGTGCTCTGCACAGTTCATTATTGCCCCATAACTGTGCCATATAGTGCTCTGCACCGTTCATTATTGCCCCATAGATGCTCCATATAAAGCTGTGCCATTGCTGCTGCTGCAATAATAAAAAAAAATGCCATACTCACCTCTCTTGCTTGCAGCTCCCCAGCGTCCCGTCCCTGCGTCTCTCTGCACTGACTGATAAGGCAGAGGGCGGCGCCACACTATATGCGTCATCGTGCCCTCTGACCTGCACAGTCAGTGCCGAGAGACGCCGGGAAGACAGAGCGGCGCCCGGCGTGTGGATCATGGACAGGTGAATATAAAATATACTCACCTAGTCCCGGCGGTCCTGACGCTGCCCCTGCCTGTCACACTGTCTTCGGGTGCCGCAGCTCTTCCTGTCAGCGGTCACTGGCACCGCTCAGAGGAATGAATATGTGGCTCCACCCCTATGGGAGTGGAGTCCATATTCATTTCTCTAATGAGCGGTCCCACGTGACCGCTGAATAGGGGAAGAGCTGCGGCACCCGGAGACAGTGTGACAGGCAGGGGCAGCATCAGGAGCGCTGGGACTAGGTGAGTATGCCTCAGCGCCCTCTCCCCCTCACCCGCCGACCCTGCCGCCCACCATGACTCGAGTATAAGCCGAGAGGGGCACTTTCAGCCCAAAAATTTGGGCTGAAAATCTCGGCTTATACTCGAGTATATACGGTATATATATATATATATATATATATATATATATATACGTATATATATATATATATATATATAAGAACAGATGCCACTGATACATATCTTAGAAATACGTGCCGGGATAACATCCCATATAAATTAGGACATTAACATAGTAACCAGGACACTCCGAAACAACATATCCTACAAAACTCCATGGAGTAAGAAGTCCCATGTACTCATATATAAAAATCAAAAATTTTATTCGTATTAACACATAAGAATTGAATAACTACAGACTAACAACACAAAATCCAGAAATGATGCTTGTACAGAGAGTGCAGACAACGGTAATAACACCATGGGCATATAGAGCAAATACCCCTATACTCAGATGAGGTACGGCGTATAATGGAAAAGTGCTTAGTGCAGCAATAAAGTGCCAGAATATATATAGCTAGATCCCTGTCTGGGGTAAAAAACTCCGTATACGATGTGTCACCTATAGGGTCAAAAAGTAAAAAACTGGGCAAAGTGCACCGCTCATCTTACCCATTAATATGTGCCAGTGTCTGTCTCTTCAGCAGCCCCGACGCGCGTTTCGCGTTGGGCTTCCTCGGGGGGCTGTAGAGATGTGTGTACTGAGCGTGTATTTATATAGGGACTTCTTACTCCATGGAGTTTTGTAGGATATATATATATATAAATGCAGCGCCCCAGAGATCTGGTTGTTGCAGTATGACGCTCTGCCACTAAGGGGAGTGATGATGGCACTGAAGGAGTTCTCCTGACCAGGTATCACCAGAACACTTTACACTTCACACTCCGGCCACTAGGGGGAGCAAAAGGCTTTATTTATTGGGCCACTCCTTACACTGGTAAAACTAGGGGTTGGGGAGGAAGTTAGTCAGAAGCTGACTGGGTTGGATTCAGGCAACATCCCGTGGCAGGGGGTGTTGCAGGGAGAAGACACAGGGGGGTCCCTGTCAGGCGTGGGAACCTGGCAGGTGGCTAGCGAAGAGAACAGAACGTTACGGAACCGCGCCTGCATTACCTTGTGGCGGTATCCTAAGAACGAGACACGAAGGGAAGGATATTGTGGAACAGTGTAAACGAGATCAAGCACAAAGGAGTACCAGTAGGAGTCGTGCCATGAGACCGAGGCAACATCCTACTGAGGCGCATAGCCGGTGGCCGGAACACCGCGGAAGTAACTGACTCTAGGCCTTACTTCGAACTCCGCAGGACAGTTAATTATAGGTTGGCTGTCTACCTTAAATTTCCTAAGAAGACATAGGGGGCAACAGTGGGAGAGGGGCGTCTCTAGGGTCCCGGAAGACCTCCAAGCCTTCCCATCATTCGGGTGCGTCCTAGCCATAACATATCTGGGGGACGAGAAACTAGCAACATCTGGAACTAAAGAGAGGGAGAGCTGTAGAGAACGACGAACGAGAACAGCAGTTGTGAGGACTATTCCGAATGCTCAGCAGGGTAGGACTACAACACACAGGCACTTGTGGTAGGCAACGATTTCCATCTGCGAAGGAAACTCTGGAAGTGCCCATCGGACCGGCCGGTCTCAGATAGCCCTGTTAAACGTGCTCTGGATTGAGGATCCTGAAGTCTTCAGTAAAGAGGTAAAGAAACTGCAACCCTGTGTCCTCGTTATTGACTGCACCTCACACCATCACCATCCACCTTACTGGGAAGCCCTGGGGACATACTTCACCTGTGGGAAGGTATACCATCCAGCTGCCATTCCATCACCCCAGCGGACCCAACAGCAGCGTCGGTCACCCTGACCGAACACCACAGGTGGCGTCACGAACCCCTGACAGACTGCACCACCTTTATTGGATGCCCCTTAGCAGGGTCGCGGACCGGGTCTAGCCACCGTGACAGCCTCAGAACCGAACCAGAGAGGCCCGGTACTGAGAACTCGTGGCCCTGTGTCTGGGGGCGCTCCATATATATATATTCCAAATTGAATAGAACAAATAAACCCTCACTAGAAGGTCATAAAATTTAACTTTTATTTCTATTAACCCCTTAGTGACAGAGCCAATTTGGTACTTGGTAATGACCAAGCCAATTACAATTCTGACCACTGTCACTATGAATTTATAGCTCTGGAATGCTTCAACGTATCCCACTGATTCTGAGTTTCTTCGTGACATATTGTACTTCATGTTAGTGGCAAAATTTCTTTAACATGACTTGCGTTTATTTAAGAAAAAAATGGAAATTTGAGAAAAATTTTGGAAATTTTTCAATTTGCAAACTTTTCATATTTGTACACTTAAATCAGAGACTGGTGTCACACAAAATAGTTAAAAAATAACATTTCCCACTGGACCCGTTGAAGCGCTTGTGCGCGAAACGGCCGTCATCCGTCTCGTCTCTGCACGCTCCCTCACCGCTCCCTCCTCATGTCTTAGCCTGTCTTGTCCCAAGTTTGGAACGTTGTGCCATGGTCATTAAAGGACAATAACACTATTGAAGACTGTGGGTGAGTGCTGCATTCATTTATCTCTCCGTTTGCTGGTTTCCCACATGTCTACTTTACATCAGCACAATTTTGGAAATATATTTATTTTTTGTTAGGACGTTATAAGGGTTAAAAGTTGACCAGCGATTTCTAATTTTTCCAACAAAATTTACAAAACCATTTTTTAAGTACCACCTCACATTTGAAGTGAGTTTGGGGGTTCAATATAACAGAAAATACCCAAAAGTGACACCAATCAAAAACTGCACCCCTCAAGGTGCGCAAAACCACATTCAAGAAGTTTATTAACCCTTCAGGTGCTTCACAAGAACTCAAGCAATGTGAAAAATGAAAATTTAACTTTTTTAACCAAAAATTTACTTTGGAAACAATTTTTTTTATTTTCACAATGGTATCAGGAGAAAATGGACCCAAAATTTGTTGTGCAGTTTCTCCTGAGTACGCCGATACCCAGTATGTGGGGGAAAGCCACTGTTTGGGTGCATGGCAGGGCTCAGATGGGAGTGAGGACCGTTTGACTTTTTGAATGCAAAATTGGCTGGAATCAATGATGGCGCCATGTCGCATTTCGAGACCCCCTGATGTACCTGAACAGCAGAACCCCCAATTCTAACTCGAACCCTAACCCCAACACACCCCTAACCCTAATCCCAACCCTAACCATAACCCTAACCACAACCCTAATACCAAAACACCCCTAACCCTAATCCCAACCCTTAGCAAAACCCTAACAACAAGCATAACCCTAACACACCCCAAACTCTAATCCCAACCCTAACTGTAATCCCAACCAAAACCACAACCCTATCCCTAGCCCAACCCTAACTTTAGCCCAACACTAACCATATCCCTATCTTTAGCCCAATCCTAACTTTAGCCCAACTCTAGCCCTAATGAAAAAATGGAAATACATTTTTTTTATTTTATTTTTCACTAACTAAATAGGTGATAAAGGGGGGTTTCATTTACATTTTTTTTATTTTGAGTACTGCTCTGTCATAGGGTCTATCACAGAGATCAATATGAACCAATAGGAAAAATTTCCTATTGATGCCGGGTGCTGGCAGGCAGATCTCGGTGGGTGCACCCCAGTAGCAGATGGGGAAAGTGGATCGATGGTAATGTTAAAGTACGTCACAATGAATCTGGGAATATCACAGGATAGAAAAGTGTTGAATGCAGGTGGCAAAGTGATCCAGGAACTGGTTGGTTTTGCCTGGGGAAGCGATACACAACCACCACTAGCAGGAAGAAGAATTTTAAGAGTCTAACGTTGGGGACTTCAAATGAAGGAAACATAAGAAAGGGTACCAGTGGAGGAAGTGATAACCTCGAAAGCACGTTGTGATGAATGGAGCAGACTAACACCTCCACATTCCTGCTCTCAGGTCTGGCAGTACAGTATATGAAAAATGTGGGCATTCATACAAGACAGCCGCAACGGTGATGGTGTCCGACTGCTGGATCTAAGTTTCAGTGAGAATTTCAGGTTTCAGAAGAGATTATAAAAGTTTTATGGACCCCAAAATGGTACCAATAAAAATACACTTTACACTGCAAAAATACCCTCATACAACTCTATCAACTAAAAAAAAACAACTTTATACTCCTAACAGCCGCTCACCAACACTCCCAGTAAGTTATACTCTTCAGCCTCAGCAATTGGATTAGGCCTGGCCTGTTGTATCTAGAATTCTGCAATGATGTGATTACTCCACCTACATCACACAAAAGTTGGCGAATTGTGAGACAGAGCCAAGATTTGCTCCCTTGCACCCATCTGCATGCTTAGGGTTTGCTCACATTAGCTTATAAATCGGATGAGTGCAATAGCAGAAAAAAAATCACATTGCACTAGAATATCATACATACAGTGCCAAAAGTATTTGGCCCCCTGGAACTTTTCAACCTTTTCCCACATATTATGCTTCAAACATAAAGATACCAAATGTAAATTTTTGGTGAAGAATCAACAACAAGTAGAACACAATTGTGACATTGAACAAAATTTATTGGTTATCTTAAATTTTTGTGGAGATTCAAAAATTGAAAAATGGAGCGTGCAATATTATTCGGCCCCTTTAACTTAATACTTTGTTGCACTACCTTTTGCTGCGGTTACAGCTGCAAGTCACTTGGTGTATGTCTATATCAGTTTTGTACATCGAGAGACTGAAATTCTTGCCCATTCTTCCTTGGCAAACAGCTCGAGCTCAGTGAGGTTTAATGGAGATCGTTTGTGAACAGCAGTTTTCAGCTCTTTCCACAGATTCTCGATTGGATTGAGGTCTGGACTTTGACTTGGCCATTCTAACACCTCAATACTTTTATTTGTGAACCATTCGATTGTACATTTTGCTTTATGTTTGGGATCATTGTCTTATTGGAAGACAAATCTCCATCCCAGTCTCAGGTCTTTTGCAGACTCCAACAGGTTTTCTTCAAGTATTTGGCTCCATCCATCTTCCCATCAATCTTAACCATCTTCCCTGTCCCTGCTGAAGAAAAGCTGGCCCAAACCATGATGCTGCCACCACAATGTTTGACAGTGGGGATGGTGTGATCAGGGTGATGAGCTGTGTTGCCTTTACGCCAAACATATCGTTTGGCATTGTTGCCAAAAAGTTCGATTTTGGTTTCATCTGACCAGAGCACCTTCTTCCACATGTTTGGTGTGTCTCCCAGTTGACTTGTTGCAAACTTTAAATGACACTTTTTATGGATATCTTTGATAAATGGCTTTCTTCATGCCACTCTTTCATAAAGGCCAGATTTGTGCAGTGTACGACTGATTGTCCTATGGACAGACTGTCCCACTTCAGCTGTAGATCTCTGCAGTTCATCCAGAGTGATCATGGGCCTCTTGGCTGCATCTCTGATCAGTCTTCTCCTTGTTTGAGATGAAAGTTTAGAGGGACGGCCGGGTCTTGGTAGATTTGCAGTGGTATGATACTCCTTCCATTTCAATATGATCGCTTGCACAGTGCTCCTTGGGATTTTTTTTGTATCCAAATCCAGCTTTAAAGTTCTCCACAACAGTATCACGGACCTGCCTGCTGTGTTTCTTGGTCTTCATGATGCTCTCTGTGCTTCAAACAGGACCCTGAGACTATCACAGAGCAGGTGCATTTATACAGAGACTTGATTACACACAGGTGGATTATATTTATCATCATTAGGCATTTAGAACACCATTGGATCATTCAGAGATCCACAATGAACTTCTGGAGTGAGTTTGCTGCACTGAAAGTAAAGGGGTCGAATAATATTGCATGCCCCACTTTTCGGTTTTTGAATTTCCACAAAAATTTAAAATAACCAATGAATTTCATTCAACTTCACAATTGTGTTCCACTTGTTGATTCTTCACCAAAAATTTACATTTGGTATCTTTATGTTTGAAGCATGATATGTGTGAAAAGGTTGAAAAGTTCCAGGGGGCCGAATACTTTCGCAAGGCACTGTAGTGACATATGCATGACACTTGCATGAAACTCCGCCATCTTTCAGGATGAACATCGTGAGCGATTTTTCATATACGTGCGTGAACCCTTATCATGCTGAATTTTATCTGCATTCGAACTTGGTTGATGATATGGAAACAATCACACCTAGAAACACACTAAACCTGGATGTTCAGCCAGTGTAAATGCATTCTTACGGTAATGAAGGGTTATTTCTTTCATCTCCTTCCTAATATCTTTTCTATATTTTACATTATTGAGGTAATGTAATTTCTCGTGAGTCTAATCTATACTGTTTCTATGTGGATATTACTGGCTTCTGTCCATTTTTTCTTTCTTCTGGTAATTGTCACTAATAGTTAATTGAGGCTGGTTACAATATGAGACTCCACAGATCGTCCTCAATAGTTAAAAATCATCTTTTCGTCTTTTAATGGAATCTTTGCTTTCATCACTTTAACATTTTTATGTTTCAAAAATTAATAGCGATGTGCTTTTAAAAATGGGTTTTAAATGGAGGAAATCATTAGCTGCATTGATGCCTTTTACTGGATTTCTGAAGATGCTGCTAAAAAGAGCGGATGATGTATGGACTTCAGATAGAGTTTAATACAGATGAAAGAATGGATTTCATGTGCGATTTTTCTTTGTTTATTTTCCAAAATTATTGCTGATTACTTACTATTGCCATCAGTTTGATGCTCTTTTTAAGAGAAAGTGAAGAATGTTTTGGGGTTGTTTAAAAAAAACAACTCTAAATATGTATTGTTATACAAAAATATACCTGTGTTTTTGGATCTGATAACTGTTTATTAAACAATAAAATATGGAGGCATTTTTATTTATTTTATTTGCGTTTTTCCTTTATTTTGAAAATTATAGCAGCCCATACATTTACAGTGTATAGTGAAAACATTTTTTTCAGAAGTAAACCCCAGCATGTGTTTAGCAAAAAGGAACGTATTTGGCAAAAATGTGGCCAATTAAAGTCTATGGAAGTCTTATGTTTCTAGCATAAATCTGGTCAGAAACATGAACAAATCTTTGGCTGAGGAGGGAGATATCTACCGCCTGTGATCGGCGAAGCAGGAATTTCCAAATATGTCTATTGTGTTGAGATGAAATCAAGAAGTAAAGATCAGCAGAGATCAGGTGAATGTTGGAATGGGAGCTGAAGGGGATTGGTGAGAGTAAGTATTACTACTTTTATTTTTTTTCAAGTGGTTTGATGCCTTTAAAAAATAAGGAGGTAAAGTCAAAAGCCATTCAGATGGCTAAACATCTTAGCTGTAAGCCTAACGCTCATTCGGCTGCTAGCTATACCTCTCAACCCACCATACAAATGCAAACTCGCCTCAGATAAGTATGCTTTTTATGCATTTTTTTTCAGTGAAAAGAGGAGAGAGTCACTATATACAGTACAGACCAAAAGTTTGGACACACCTCATTTAAAGATTTTTCTGTATTTTCATGACTGTGAAAATTGTAAATTCACACTGAAGGCATCAAAACTATGAATTAACATATGTGGAATTATATACTTAACAAAAAAGTGTAAAACAACTGCAATTATGTCTTATATTCTAGGTTCTTCAAAGCATCCACCTTTTGCCTTGATGACTGCTTTGCACACTCTTGGCATTCTCTTGATGAGCTTCAAGAGGTAGTCACCGGGAATGGTTTTCACTTCACAGGTGTGCCCTGTCAGGTTTCATAAGTGGGATTTCTTGCCTTATAAATGGGGTTGGGACCATCAGTTGTGTTGTGCAAAAGTCTGGTGGATACACAGCTGATAGTCCTACTGAATAGACTGTTAGAATTTGTTTTATGGCAAGAAAAAAGCAGCTAAGTAAAGAAAAATGAGTGGCCATCATTACTTTAAGAAATGAAGGTCAGTCAGTCCGAAAAATTGGGAAAACTTTGAAAGTGTCCCCAAGTGCAGTGGCAAAAACCATCAAGTGCTACAAAGAAACTGGCTCACATGAGGACCGCCCCAGGAAAGGAAGACCAAGAGTCACCTCTGCTTCTGAGGATAAGTTTATCTGAGTCACCAGCCTCAGAAATCACAGGTCAACAGCAGCTCAGATTAGAAACCAGGTCAATGCCCCACAGAGTTCTAGCAGCAGACACATCTCTACAACAACTGTTAAGAGGAGAATTTGTGCAGCAGGCCTTCATTGTAAAATAGCTGCTAGGAAACCACTGGTAAGGACAGGCAACAAGCAGAAGAGATTTGTTTGGGCTAAAGAACACAAGGAATGGACATTAGACCAGTGGAAATCTGTGCTTTGGTCTGATGAGTCCAAATTTGAGATCTTTGGTTCCAACCACCATGTCTTTGTGCGCCGCAGAAAAGGTGAACGGATGGACTTTACATGCCTGGATCCCACTGTGAAGCATGGCGGAGGAGGTGTGATGGTGTGGGGGTGCTTTGCCAGTGATATTGTTGGGGATTTATTCCAAATTGAAGGCATACTGAACCAGCATGGCTACCACAGCATCTTGCAGCGGCATGCTATTCCATCCGGTTTGCGTTTAGTTGGACCATCGTTTATTTTTCAACAGGACAATGACCCCCAAACATACCTCCAGGCTGTGTAAGGGCTATTTCACCAAGAGGGAGAGTGATCGGGTGTTACGCCAGATGACCTGGCCTCCAGAGTCACCAGACTGGAACCCAATCGAGATGGTTTGGGGTGAGCTGGACCGCAGAGTGAAGGCAAAAGGGCCAACAAGTGCTAAGCATCTCTGGGAACTCCTTCTAGATTGTTGGAAGACCATTCCCGGTGACTACCTCTTGAAGCTCATCAAGAGAATGCCAAGAGTGTGCAAAGCAGTCATCAAAGCAAAAGGTGGCTACTTTGAAGAACCTAGAATATAAGACATAATTTCAGTTGTTTCACACTTTCTTGTTAAGTATATAATTCCACATGTGTTAATTCATAGCTTTGATGCCTTCAGTGTGAATTTACAATTTTCATAGTCATGAAAATACAGAAAAATCTTTAAATGAGAAGGTGTGTCCAAACTTTTTGGTCTGTACACCTCTGGTAGTGGCTTAAATCCCATTAGAACAAAGTATGTTGAAATCCAATGTGCCCCATAATTCTTTCCCCAAGATCTTTTATTGAAGAGGTTCAACATGCCCCCATACACATTAGATGGTTAGCTGGTTTTGCAGATATCCAGGGCCGGGTTTCCACATTTCCAAACCCTAGGCCAAAGCACATAGTTCTGTGCGTCATCCCTGTCCTCAAAAAGTTGAAATGTATTGATTTGAAAGTTGTCTGGTTGTTGTTACATGTACTTCACTATCACGTCTCATTAGATTGAAGTTTCCTGAGAGTAGAATGCTTTTCATTGCACTCATATACATTTTTTAAGTAATTACTTTCCCCATATAAGTCAAAATGTTCTCACAGTTCTATCAAGAACCTTCCTAGTGATTGGAGAACTTCGGAAACTTTCAAAACATAATTTTCCTCATTTTGCACATACTTGTTCACTTGGTGGAATCTGAGCATTACCGTATCCTAAAACTGTGCCATGAACGCTGTTTCAAGTCTTCACAGCTTGATGAGTAAATCTCTAGCTTTTGCTCGAGCTCCGGATTTTTGGGTTTCATTACTTGCTAGGTATTTTAGAGCATCTATGATGGCAGTAGATATGTAGAAGTCAAGCAAGATGAGAGTAATGTATCACTTGAAATTACGATTCTGACACCAAATCTGGAATTTTCCTTTAACACTCGGTTTACGCTGAGTGTGTGAGAAATAGAAAATTCTTTTTACCTGTGACTGAACAAGACAGCGCAAGCTGCGAGATGAGCAACGTAGAGTAACGCTCATTGCATTTAATGTATATGGATGTAAATATAAAAAACAGCATTCTATATGACCTTTTCAAAATAATACTGAAATATTTGTAAATATTTGGTTGTGATATCTTTTGTATTTAGGCCCCTCTTGACTCCAACGTTTTAGGCCATGGCCTAGGTTGTTGTTATGGGAAATTCGACCCTGAAGATATCGGCAAGTTTGCAATTGTTTCTCTGTTGTGTGTGGACACCTTGTCTAGATACTTTTAACTCCAGTCTTAAAGGAAATCTGGCAGCACAAAATTATATGAATGACATTTTCAAGACAAAATGCCCGGTATCCAAGCAGCCCAGTATGGCCAAGTGGTTCAGAGCAGCTCACCAATTACTAATTTTCCATCTATATCTGCTGTTCTCTTGTGATGCAAAAGCTGTCAACCAAGGAGGAAAAGAATGGACAAAGATGCAAAACTTCAAAATGCAAAACTAGTGGATGGGTAGGTGCGCTGAACTGCTTGGCCACACTAAGGGTGCACCAAGCACCTCATTTTGTGTCGACAGTTTCCCTTTAAGCTTTCCCCTTAAACCTTCAATAACTGAAGTCTTAACTCTCAATAGACCAACTCGACTACCAATGACACAGGCTGCTGTGTCTGCATTTTCAGATGGCAGAAAACGTATATAGTTCTTTAACCTAACTTGCTTCACCCAAGCAACCCTGGAAATTCATTGCATATAACATATGGGAGTTCTCTAAGACGTATGCATAATCACCTAACCCTGTTACTGTATTCCATTCCCTTCCTTTAATTATCTTTTTCATGGTCAAAGTGTTCTGATGACTTGATTAAACCGTGCAGTGCAGTTCCAGTCCCTACCCATTGGATTAATTATCCTAAACCTTATTAACTTCACAACCAGGATCAATGATGCACTGGTGCTGAAAGCCATGCAAGGACAGCCAGACTACATTATTTCTAACCAGCTAATGACTGCACCTTTATCCCATTCATCACTTCATGAATGCCTTCCTGTAAAGTTTTTTCCACTGAGGATACAATAAATTTATTCTTAATTATGTCATAATTAAATAACTAATGAAGGATGCTCATCATTTGAGGCTTAATTACATGGTGTGAAAACCACTGTTTACTTAGCTGGCTGACCGATCAGAGAGGAGAACTTTAAATCACTCTGATTTCATTACTTTTTCAAGTCTCTTCAGTGGAGGAGTGAAAAGTGCACAAGCAAAAATAACAAAAAGTTTACAAAAAAAATTAGGAGGGCTGCCATTGCTAAGTAAGGAGAAGCATCACATGCTGCTCTAGTCAATTAAAAAAATATAGGGACTGACTGTATCTATATTATAAGTATTGAGAATCTGTATTTTTTTACACTTGAGAGCCCAATTTATTAAGACTGAACTCCAGTCTTAATGAAGGCACTGCTGGAGTAAGATGCAACTAATCCGATGAATTCGGTGCATCTTACAACTGCCTTGCATTTGTGCCAAAAAGGTTGTTCCAGGGACTGGAATACATTTTGGTGGAATTATCACCACTTAGGTGGAGTCAATTTTGATGAATTTGCTTGGAGGGCCTCCCCATGACCCGTCCCGGCCAAGCTCTGCCCACTTTGGCAAATCTGGTCGAACCTGGTGTAAAAGCCCCAAACATTGTAGAAGTTTTGCACAACTTTTGTGTAAAATTTGCAACAATTCAACATGTTTTGTGCCAGAATACTGGCAAAAATATCTTGACAAATCAGGTCTTGATTGCTTGGAAATCCTCTGCCTTTTGTCAGGAAAAAAATAAAATGAACACTTTGTGTTTATTAAGTAATTAAAAGAAGTACCATAACAGTAAGTAATTTATCGAAACTGCTCACAACCGCTAATATCATTCTTTTCTAAATCACATTGGATTGGGAAACATAGGTGGCGTAGCTTTCTTGTAGACATTTTTGGATGGTCTTAGTGATTTCATATGCATTATACCATAAAGAGAACTCTCCACTTGTTATAATATCAGTGTTAGTTCAGGCCAAGAAGAATGGATGTCCTCTTTCATGAACATCTTATGTTCATGGGGTTATGTTTTGCACAGAACTGTGATGGGCTTTCATTTTGGGAGGCATTTTATACAAAAGAATGCCGTTTTTACGTAAAATGTGTACACTGCCTTAACAATGCATCTAGGAGACATTTTCAGCTATTTCCAGTGTGATGAGACAAGAACAAGAAGAAAAGACCAGTGTGAATGACATATGTGTTGGAAATATGAGCCGTGGGGGGTAGCTGGGGGTAAGTATTGCTACTTTTATTATTTTGTAAGTGGCTTTAACCCTTTAAAAAAATGAGAAGGGGAAAAGATAAAGTAAAAAAAAAAAACATTTAGACAGCAGTACACCTTAGGTGTCTAGCTAATGCTCATTTAGTTGCAATCTATTTCTCCCAAGACACTATACCAATGCACACTCAGCACAGCCAAGCATCCATTTCCCTCAAGACACTATTGCAAAGTTATAATAAGGCTTTTGTGTAGAATAACTTTGAATGAACACAAAAGCAAGCAGTTCTTTTTCATACATATAACCTGGCAGAAATATGTAGACTGTCCTATCATTGCATCTAGGGAATAATGTCTCCCTATCTTCACCAGTCTTTAAAAAGTTAAAGGTGATGAAATGTAAGGAGAAGACATTTATGGCAATTGGAAATACCATAAATGTTTGATAGATGTAGCCTCAACCAGGCTCAATAACTCTGATAAACATGAAATTAGAAAGCTGCACATGTGTGGCGACATCTCCAATGATTCTCTCGCTGGATTCAGTGATTGGATTCCTGTTCTTCTAATCTTACATCTGACCTAAATGCATCAGACACATACGCCCCATCCCCTGAATATGCCAAAAATGTTTGAATTTAGAAAACTCTTACTACAGCTGGATCAAAAGACTCATTAAGATTACAATTGTCGATTGGTTCTAATAAAGCCAAAATAGATGTTTGGCAATCTGTATGTAGAGAACGGGTGCAATTTTGGAAGTTGGGATGGTCTTCATACCCAAATAGCAATCCATGAATTTCCTTGAAAAATTGATGCCTGGTGTAATTTTTTTCATTTACTCTTTTCTAATAAGGCTGCAGAAAAGCCGTACAAAATTCTAAGATAAATTACAGGTAGGGCATAATGTTCACCATATTCTTTCCAATCTTGATAATAAGGGAGCCTTCAGACGGCTGTATAACACATGCAACATTACATCGCAAGGCTCAGACTGGCCTGCGGCTCTCCTGACCTGAGTGTGACTGTACGCATTTCTATGCAGCTGTCACGCTTGGGTCAGGAGGGCCACCGGCCAATACGAACATTGCGATGCAATTTTCATCCATGTTATACGGCCATCTGACTGCGCCTTAACCCTTCATATAGCAAACTCAAAGAATGGACAGAATATGTTTAAGTTGCCAATCTTTATCAGAGGTTGCATGTATGGTAGAGGACCATCTATATTATGGAGATACTGACTCATAAGAGAGACTAAGCCTGGGTAGATAAAGATAATTGTATCCTTATATGTTAGTGGCATATGGCAAAAAAAAAGATTCTTGTAATATATTAATGAAAAGAATTAACATCCCTTAGGTTCCTTACAAAGCAATTATTTTGTATAAAGCCAAGGCGCAGGTAAAACATCCCATCTCCCACCTATGTTCACCCAGGTACAAAAAGGAGTTAAACCATTCCATATATTACAGCAACCTGCATGTGTATTAAAAACCATTAGCTGAAAAGTGGAGAACCAGTAGGCAGACAATACCATTTAGCTGCACTTCTGTCTG
This sequence comes from Ranitomeya imitator, assembly GCF_032444005.1. Taxonomy (NCBI): domain Eukaryota; kingdom Metazoa; phylum Chordata; class Amphibia; order Anura; family Dendrobatidae; genus Ranitomeya; species Ranitomeya imitator. The sequence goes on along the minus strand of NC_091287.1, from coordinate 449,999,501 downwards.
GTAAAAGCTAAAGCAGAACATGCTTATGTAGAGATAGATGTCAGCAATACATAAGCGCTCAGAATAAAACACCATATATTACACACCATCATTACCTTCTGTCTTCCTGCACTTAAGAGTATGCGCTTGGTTCAGATTCTCAATTGATCTTTTGCAGGTGTATTCGGATTGCCTGTTTAGGCTGTAAAATATTACAGCTATTAATAAAAAAAAGCTGACGTGTTGTATCAGTTGGTTGTTAATATGAAGGTGATAAAAATTATTGTTTTTATTGCCTGTATCTGTATTATGCTAGTCATGCACTGCCAGTGTTTCCGCTATAAATGGAAGTCATAACGCAACATTGGATCCATCCACCATAGATCCCCATTTAATTCCAGATCTGCTTATCGATTAAATTATACAATTTAATTTTAACATGGCAACTCCAATTAACATATCAAAAAGGAGAAAACCTGAAGTCCACAAAGCTTATAAAAATAACAGTTTTTATTTTTAATACATTAAAAGCATGATTAATGTTCAATAGATGATCAAATGCAATATTTTTATTTTTGGAGGTCCACAAAGAAACCGTATGCATGCATTCACTGGCTAAGTGTCCTGCATACTGCATTGTATTCCTGGCCGGAAAAAAAACAATCCATATTGGAGGCTCCTGACCAAATAGTAATTTTTCGAGCAACACACAAGTAAACCCTTCATTTCATGTAAAATAAATGATGTTGAAATCTTCCAAGATCTGATTCCAGCAGAAAAGCTAGAAAAGTTAGAATAAGGATTGTATCCTAGTTCAGAGAGTGAGTGTGCTATTAAAGGAATAGTTAAATAACTAAAGGAAATATCATTATAAATAAATTCCTAAATGCATTTAATTAGCTATTCACAATCTTTTTGTTTAGAGAGGTAATTACTATAGAATTTAAATGTCCTCCAACTTGTTACACTGGCAGAAACCTGCCCTAGAATGTTAGAACCGAGGCCTGTGACTATGTGCAGTAGGAAGCTCCTGTGCTGGGACTTGGAAATACGTATATTGTTATTCAGAAAGCAAATACAGAAGTGTGATCGGCCTCTACTTACCTCAGCACCTTCGGTATCTCCAGTAATGGATCAGATAAACAGGGTGCACAGCAGCGTGAGCAGCCTCTTCTTACCTCAGCACCTCTGGTATCTCCAGTGTTGGATGAGATAGAGAGGGTGGACAGCAGTGTGAGCAGCGTCTTCTTACCTCAGCACCTCCAATATCTCCAGTAATGTATCAAAGAGACAGGGCATACAGTGGTATGAGCAGCCTCATATTACTTCAGCATCTCTGGTATCTCCAGTATTGGATCAGATAGACAGGGTGGACAGCAGTGTGAACAGCATCTTCTTATTTCAACACTTCCAGTATCTCCAGTATTGGATCAGACAGACAGGGTGGACAGCAGTGTGAGCAGCCTCCGCTTACCTAAGCACTACGGGTATCTCCAGTATTTCATCAGATAGACATGGCATACAGAAGTGTGAGCAACATCTTCTTACCTCATCTCCTCTGGTATCTCCAGTATTAGATCTGATAGACAGGGTGCACAGCAGCACGTGCAGCCTCTTCTTACCTCAGCACCTCTGGAATCTCCAGTGTTGGATGAGATAGAGAGGATGGACAGCTGTGTGAACAGACTTTTCTTACCTTAGCACCTCCGGTATCTCCAGTATTAGATCAGATAGACAGGATGCACAGCAGCGTGAGCAGCCTTTTCTTACCTCAGCACCTCTGTTATCTCATGTATTTGATCAGACAGGGCATTCAGAAGTGTGAGCAGCCTCTTTTTGCATCAGCACCTCTGATATCTCCAGTAATGGATCAAATGGACAGGGCTTACAGTAGTATGAGTAACCTCTTCCTACATCAGCACCTCTGGTATCTCCAGTATTGGATCAGACAGACCGTGTGGACAATAGTAAGGGTGGCCTCTTCATACCTCAACACCTCTGGTATCTCCAGTATTAGATCAGATAGACAGGGTGGACAGCAGTGTGAGCAGCATCTTCTTACTTCAGCACCTCTGGTATCTCCAGTATTAGGTCAGACAAACAGGGTGGACAGCAGTGTGAGCAGCTTCTTCTTACCTCAGCCCCTCTGTAATATCAAGTATTAGATCAGACAGACAGGGCAGAGAGCAGTGTGAGCAGCCTCTTCTTACCTCAACACTCCTTGTATCTCCAGTATTAGATCAGCCTTTTCTTCCCTCAGCACCACTGGTATCGCCAGTATAGGATCAGATAGACAGGGTGGACAGCAATATGAGCAGTCTCTTCTTACCTCAGCACCTTGATATCTCCAGTAGTAGTAGTGGAGCACATCTTCCTATATATGAAGGAGAGCAGAGCTTTCTACTGCACATACTCACAGGCCCGGTCCTGTCATTCTAGGACAGGTTTCCCTCATTGAAACAAGGCAGCGGCCATTTTAATTCTATAGTGATTACCTCCCTAGACAAAACTATTGAGATTCGCTAATTAAATGAATTTAGTAATTTATTTTTAACTAGCTGAAGAGCCCGGCGTTGCCTGGGCATAGTAAATATCTGTGGTTAGTTATAGCACCTCACTTCTCTTATTTTCCCATCACGCTTCTTACTTTCCCCATCACACTTCTCATTTTCCCCCTCACACCTCTTATTTTCCCCCTCACACCTCTTATTTTCCCCCTCACTCCTCTCATTCCCCCCTAACACTTTTCATTTCGACCTCACATTTGTCATTTTCCGATCACTCCACTATTTTCCCTCACTCCTCTCATTTTGCACTCACACCTTTTCATTTTCACCTCACACCTCTCATTTTCACCTCAGTATATACATGTTTGTCATCTCCCTTATATATAGTATACACCTGTATGTCATCTCCTGTATATAGTATATACCTGTATGTCATCTCCCCTGTATATAGTATATACCTGCTGTGTCATCTCCCCTGTATATAGTAGAGTATATACCTATATGTCATCTCCTCCTATATATAGTATATACCTGTATGTCATGTCCTCCTGTCCTGTATATAGTATATACCGTATGTCATCTCCCCTGTATATAGTATATATCTGTGTGTCATCTTCTCCTGTATATAGTATATACCTGTATGTCATTTCCTCCTATATATAGTATATACCTGTAGGTCATCTGCTCCTGTATATAGTATATAACTGTATGTCATCTCCTCCTGTATATAGTATATACCTGTGTGTCATCTCCCCTGTACATAGTATATATCTGTATGTCATTTCCTCCTGTATTAGACCTCGTTCACACGTTATTTGGTCAGTATTTTTACCTCAGTATTTGTAAGCTAAATTGGCAGCCTGATAAATCCCCAGCCAACAGGAAGCCCTCCCCCCTGGTAGTATATATTAGCTCACACATACACATAATAGACAGGTCATGTGACTGACAGCTGCCGGATTTCCTATATGGTACATTTGTGGTACGTTTTGAGTATGTGCAAGTTTTGTGTGAGGCAACTTTTGCATGCGTTGCATCTTTTGTGCATGTGGCAATTTTTCCGCGGGTGCAAGTTTTGCGTGTGGCTAGTGTTCCCATGAGGTGAGTTTTGCACGTGTGGCGAGTTTTGCGTGAGCCTAGTTTTGCGTGAGGCGAGTTTTGCGCGTGGCAACTTTTGTGTTTCTACTTTTATGTGGCGAGGTTGATGTATGTGTGGTGAAATGTGTGCTGAGGGTGATATGTGTTCAAGCACGTGGTAGTGTGTGGCGCATTTTGTGTGTGTGTTCATATCCCAGTGTGTGGTGAGTATCCCATGTCGGGGCCCCACCTTAGCAACTGTACGGTATATACTCTTTGGCGCCATCGCTCTCACTCTTTAAGTCCCCCTTGTTCACATCTGGCAGCTGTCAATTTGCCTCCAACACTTTTCCTTTTGCTTTTTCCCCATTATGTAGATAGGGGCAAAATTGTTTGGTAAATTGGAAAGCGCGGGGTTAAAATTTCACCTCACAACATAGCCTATGACGCTCTCTTGGTCCAGACGTGTGACTGTGCAAAATACACACATTCAGCTTTATATATTAGACTAGCTGAAGAGCCCGGCGTTGCCTGGGCATAGTAAATATCTGTGGTTAGTTATAGCACGTCACTTCTCTTATTTTCCCATCACGCCTCTCATTTTCCCAATCACATCTTTAATTTTCCCCCTCACATCTCTCATTTTCTCCCTCACTCCTCTCATTCCCGCCTAACACTTGTCATTTCGACCTCACATCTGTCATTTTCCGATCACTCCACTATTTTCCCTCACTCCTCTCATTTTGCGCTCACACCTTTTCATTTTCACCTCACACCTCTCATTTTCACCTCAGTATATACATGTTTGTCATCTCCCTTATATATAGTATACACCTGTATGTCATCTCCTGTATATAGTATATACCTGTATGTCATCTCCCCTGTATATAGTACATACCTGCTGTGTGTCATCTCCCCTGTATATAGTATATACCTGTATGTCATCTCCTCCTATATATAGTATATACCTGTATGTCATCTTCTCCTATATATAGTATATACCTGTATGTCATCTCCTCCTATATATAGTATATACCTGTGTGTCATCTCCCCTGTATATAGTATATATCTGTGTGTCATCTCCTCCTGTATATCGTATATACCTGTATGTCATCTTCTATATATAGCATATACCTGTATGTCATCTCCTCCTGTATATAGTATATACCTGTAGGTAATCTGCTCCTGTATATAGTATATACCTGTGTGCCATCTCCTTCTGTATATAGTATATACCTGTATGTCATCTCCTCCTGTATATAGTATGTACCTGTATGTCATCTCCTCCTTTTTTATATACTATATACCTGTGTGTCATCTCTCCTGTATATAGTATATATCTGTGTGTCATCTCCCCTGTATATAGTATATACCTGTGTGATCTCCTGTATTAGACCTCGTTAACACGTTATTTGCTCAGTATTTTTACCTCAGTATTTGTAAGATAAATAGGCAGCCTGATAAATCCCCAGCCAACAGGAAGCCCTCCCCCTGGCAGTATATATTAGCTCACACATACACATAATAGACAGGTCATGTGACTGACAGCTGCCGTATTTCCTATATGGTACATTTGTTGCTCTTGTAGTTTGTCTGCTTATTAATCAGATTTTTATTTTTGAAGGCTAATACCAGACTTGTGTGTGTTTTAGGGCGAGTTTCGTTTGTCAAGTTGTGTGTGTTGAGTTGTGTGTGGCGACATGCATGTAGCGACTTTTGTGAGATGAGTTTTGTGTGGCAACATGCGTGTAGCAACTTTTTGTGTGTCGAGTTGCATGTGACAGGTTAGTGTAGCAAGTTGTGTGCAGCAAGTTTTGCGCATGGCGAGTTTTGCGCGTGGTGAGTTTTATGTCTGGTGCCTTTTGAGTATGTGCAAGTTTTGTGTGAGGCAACTTTTGCATGTGTTGCAAATTTTGTGCATGTGGCAATTTTTCCGCGTGTGCAAGTTTTACGTGTGGCGAGTTTTCCATGAGGTGAGTTTTGCACTTGTGGCGAGTTTTGCGTGAGCCTAGTTTTTGCATGTGGCGAGTTTTGCGCGTGGCGAGTTTTGAGCGGCGACTTTTGTGTTTCGACTTTTATGTGGCGAGGTTGGTGTATTTGTGGTGAAATGTGTGCTGAGGGTAATATGTGTTCAAGCACGTGGTAGTGTGTGGCGCATTTTGTGTGTGTGTTCATATCCCTGTGTGTGGGGAGTATCTCATGTCGGGGCCCCACCTTAGCAACTGTACGGTATAGACTCTTTTGCGCCATCGCTCTCATTCGTTAAGTCCCCCTTGTTCACATCTGGCAGCTGTCAATTTGCCTCCAACACTTTTCATTTCACTTTTTCCCCATTATGTAGATAGGGGCAAAATTGTTTGGTGAATTGGAAAGCGCGGAGTTAAAATTTCACCTCACACCATAGCCTATGACGTTCTCAGGGTCCAGACGTGTGACTGTGCAAAATTTTGTTTCTGTAGCTGCGACGCCTCCAACACTTTTCCTTTCACTTTTTTCCCCATTATGTAGATAGGGGCAAAATTGTTTGGTGAATTGGAATGCGCGGGGTTAAAATTTCACCTCACAACACAGCCTATGACGCTCTCGGAGTCCAGACGTGTGACTGTGCAAAATTTTGTTGCTGTAGCTGCGACGCTTCCAACACTTTTCCTTTCACTTTTTTCCCCATTATGTAGATAGGGGCAAAATTGTTTGGTGAATTGGAAATCGCGGGGTTAAAATTTCGCCTCCCAATATAGCCTATGACGCTCTCGGGGTCCAGACGTGTGACTGTGCAAAATTTTGTGGCTGTAGCTGCGACGGTGCAGATGCCAATCCCGGACATACACACACACACACATACACACACACACACATACACATATTCAGCTTTATATATTAGATGACATTAACTTTAGTTATTTTTTTCTATTTCCAGAGAACCCCTTTAAGTATATTATTATTGCAGCGCCCCGAGTCCTGGTCATTGCAGTAATGTCGACCAGGGGGAGCGATGTTACGTCTAATGAAACCAAAGGAGATCACCCTGCCAGGTATCACAGCCACACACACACTTCACACGCCGGTCCACCAGGGGGAGCTAAGCATTCTATGTACTAGACCACTCCTCACAAAGGGTAAAACTGGTGGGTTGGTTAGGAAGTCAGACAGAAGCTGACTGGAGGGAGAAGGAGATAGTCAATTGGAGTCAGGAGGAGAGGGAGAGAAGCACACTGGGCTCGGCCCAGGGAATTCCTGTCAGGCAGACAGAGGAAAAAGGAAAGAACATCAGCGGCTCAGAGGGAAAGAAGGACACGGAGCTGCGTCTGCAACCCATGCGGCAGCCTCCTAAGAAAGGACAAGAAGGGAAGTGTGTCATAGTGAGTGAGCACAGAAGTCATAGCAATAGGAGTCAAACAACAGTGGGAGACAAGCTAGAAGCAGGCTGCCTCCATCTGAGTGAAGATCCCGTGGCCAGAACACCGAGGGAGTAATAGACTCTACTCTCTACTTCAGAGACCGGCAGGGCAATTGATTCCAAGTTGGTTGTCCGACCTAAACACCTAAGCAGACAAGGTGGCAACACAGAGGAGGGGCGACACTAGGGTCCCTATAAAATAGCCTCAGGCCACCACCGTCATACGGGTATGTCCTATCCATCTGGGGGACAGAGAGAGAGAAGTAACAACAGCGAGGACCTTATGGTAGCTAATGCAAGTAGGGACCTACTACGTTACTGTACGCAAGGGGAAGGCTACTGATTTCCACCTGGATGAGGGGACTCTGGAATTGCCATCAGACCGGCCGGACTTTGCCTACCCGGTCATCCGGCACTCTGGAGTGTGGATGCTGAAGCCTTCAGTAAAGGTAAAGAGACTGCACCCATTGTGTCCTCGTTATTCACCGCACCATGCACCATCAACATCTATACCTCTGGGAAGCCCTGGGGATATACTTCACCTGTGGGAAGGTATACCATCTAACTGCCATTCCATCACCCCAGCAGACCCCTAAGCAGCGTTGGTCACCCTGACCGAATACCACAGGTGGCGTCACGAACACTACCGTTATTTATGAACTCTGCCTTTTATTGGGCGCCTCTCATAGGGCCACGGTCCGGGTCGGGCCGCCGTGACATCCTCGCTGAGGGAACTGAAGGACCCGGTACCGAGTACCCCATTGCCCTTACGTGGGGGGCGATCCATTATTATTATCATTAATAAAAAATATTTCCCATACCGGTCAATAAACCCCTTCCACTGTTCTAGCCACTATAAGTATCTGAGTTAAGATATTTTGAGTTGTAGAGTAGGTAATAAATCACATAGGACTCTATTAACTTAGGGGAAAACAATTACTTGAATGGTTCTTGCTAATTATTCATCCAAATCTACATAATAGCTTCAGGGTTTTAAATTTGAAAAGCAAACTCATGAATCGAAAGAGCAGGGATAGGATAATATAGGCAACAATAGTGCACTGTAAGCATTCATTGACCATATGCTAGGGATACTTAAGTAAAAAGGTGTAGAGCCTCAGCAGCAATAAAAAAAAATCTGAAAAAAGGAGGATGATTGTTACACACAGTTAAAGTCCTAAGTTTACATATAAATCAACCATATTCATCAAAACTCTGTTTTTCACAATCCTAAAATTGAATCTATGGTCTTTAAGGTTATATCGTTGTTGGCTATGATTAAGGAATTATACTTCTGAAATATGTCAGTTTCTTGAGGATCTCAGTGGTTTTTAACACGTATGGAATAATTACAAGTTTATTAGAATAACGAAATGCTGGCTTTTCTCTTACTTGATAAAATGTAATTCTAGTATACATTCCCTCTCTTAGGTCACATAAGATCGCTACTATATTTGAAGAATATGAATTCTCTAAATTTTACTAGAGGCAATCATTCATTTCAGATTTTATTTCTTTCATCACTTTTGCAGAAGGTTAAATACGCACAGTTAGTATTTAGTGGCATTGCCTTGAAATTGTCAAACTTGACTTACACATTTAGGGTAAGTCATAATAAAATTAGAAATAAATGTTAGGACACATTCCTCCTGACAGAACTGGTGTGACCAAGTCAGGTTTCGTAGGGCTCTTTCATCGCAAACACTTTTTCAGTTTTTGCCATAAATTTTCTATGGCATTCAGGTTAGGGCTTTGTAATGGTCAATCCTTTACCTCCACTTTGTTGACCTTAAAGGGGTTGCCCACATTTTTGGGCAACGCTTGCTTTTACTTAAATGTAGGCATTTAAGCCTAAAAATCACTTTTGCAATTGGAGTTTTGTTACTAATTTTGGAACGTTTGGCATTTACAGGCTCTTTGTTTCTCTGCACATTCAATTTTAATGTAGTCCATGGCCAAAAATTACCTGAGATGAGCTCAAAAACTACAGAAAAAGTGGAATTTTAAACTTTCCTGTTAGGCTATGTGCATTTTTTCTGCATTTTCGTCACTTTTTTCCCCGTTGATTTTTCACAAAACCTGAAGCAATCCTGATATCAGAAAAGTGAATGAGAAACCTGAATGTCATGCACCCGTTGTTTATTTGTGACTTACAGATTTAGTGATCCTGTATCAAAATGGAGGATACCAGAATGTACCGCATCTTTATGGAACTAAAGCCACTTCTGAAGAAACATGCACAAAAGGACAGCGACATTTTTTTCTTATCTACGTGCAAAAAAGAGATCTGTATCAAAACAAATTTAGTGCACATTCAAATCTGCAGCATGTCATTTTTTTTCAGCGTTTTTGCAGTGTTTGTTTTTGCAGTGTTTTTTTTTAACCCTTTGACTTCAATGAAGTCAGTAAAAAGTGCTATAAAAACGCAGGTCTAAAAATGATTGCGTAATTACTACGTTTTATTGGCTGTTAATGGAATGAAAAAAACGATGTGATGTCACCAGGAAGAGGAGGTTGTTGTATTGAGTTTTTGTTTGGCATATTGTATCAAAGCCAGCTTGGCTAGGGTTAAATCCTAGCTCTACAGATTCTGATAAATCATCTGGCTGGCTCTGCATAAAACCAGGCTAGCTGTTCTTTTTAGTTAGTCAACTCAGGGAGGATATAAACATGAATTTTATTAACTTCAGCTCAATTACATATTACTTCAACTGTGTGTGCCAAACTATGATCATACAAAGGGTAATCTTTGCTAAAAGACAGCAAGCACAGCTTTACATGTGCCCAAAACAGTATGTATGGCGCAGCATTGTGCATGCGTCGTTAACAATATTGCCTTACAGTGCTGGGGTACAGGATTCAAATCCAGCCACGGACAATATCTGCAGAGACTTTGTATGTTCTTCTGGTGTTTGCTGGGGTTTTCTTCACATTACTAAAACAAGGAAAGGTTCAATTGCGGACAGATATTCTACTGCACTGCAGAATAAATGTTAAAAGGAGTTGTTCACTACTAGGACAACTCTTTTATCAAACTCTATCGCCCTGTGTAAAATAAACATAACAGATACTTCCCGTACCAGCGCCATTCTAGCGCTCTCAGTGCTGGGTCTCCATAGGCTAGCATGGGTGAAATAGTTATGCCACGTCAGCGCTACAACTAATCAGTGGTCGCTAATGAAATGCTCTGCCCTCACTTCCTTTGGATGTCTGCAGCTTGTCAGAAGGGAGTGTGAGCGGAGCAGCCCCTTAGCGGCTTCTGATTGGCTGCAGCACCTATGTGGCATAATATTCTGTGAACCCCGGTAGACCGAACACCGACATCGCTGGAACAGTGCCGGTTTTGGAAATGAGGGTCTGTTATTTGAATTCTATACTGGAGAAATAAGATATAAGAAAGGGATGTCCAGGTGGGTGGTGGACAACACATTTATCTCCATGTACAGATCTGCACTTACTGTTTATAGTGCAGGTGACTTTTGGTTAACCTACATTTCACATATTTGAAAACAGCATAAACTGTAGTTTTCTATAATATTTTTATCAGTGTTTGAAACTATAAGCTCAAAGATGACTTTAAAGGGAACATTAACGTTATAAAGCTGCCAGGCCATTTTACTGAAAATGCAGCTATCAGGATAAAATTATCATATAACCTCCAGGGAGTCACGAGATTTCAGTCATGGAGATGTGCGTGCTGTGAGTATTGACCATAAGCACACCAAGACACTTGGATTGACAGCTCACTCTTCACAGATGTCCTCTGGCACTGTGATTGACAGCTCACTCTTCACAGATGTCCTCTGGCACTGTGATTGACAGCTCACTCTTCACAGATATCCTCTGGCACTTTGATTGACAGCTCTCTCTTCACAGATGTCCTCTGGCACTGTGATTGACAGTTCACTCTTCACAGATCTCCTCTGGCACTGTGATTGACAGTTCACTCTTCACAGATGTCCTCTGGCACTGTGAGTGACAGCTTACTCTTCAAAGATATCTTCTGGTACTGTGATTGACAGCTCACTCTTTACAGATGTCTTCTGGCCCTTTGATTGACAGCACATTCTTCACAGGTATCTCTGGCACTGTGATTGACAGCATGCTCTGCACAGCTGCACAAAAGTGCTGCAAAGTGAGCTGTCATTCAAAAAGCCAGGGTGTGCTCACAGCCACCACTCAGATTATAATGAATCGTGCCGTAAGTGGTGACTGTAGCCACGCCATTTATGCACCCAGTGAAAATTGGTGGCTCCTAGGAGGAAATAAGTTCATTTTCTCCCTGTATCTACACTTTCAGTGTGGCGGCCGGGCACTATTTACCTGCAGATTAACCCCATATCTGCAGGTTAATAGCATTTTGGGACATGACAGGTTCCCTTTAAAATAAAACTGCAGGAGCGTACACTTGTTTACTAATATAGTTTTTACTGCTATTTATACTTCACATGTCATATGAGGGTCTCCACTTACCCACTTACCTATCCTATTAAATATATATCTGGCTGATGTTATCCTTCACAACTGAGTAAAATAATTAGTTACAGTATGTACATTTCTTTCCAAAAATAAAACAAATGAGTTTTATAATTCATCACCTCCAGCATACAGGCTTTCCAAATGGATCCTGGTACCTAGAGGATAGTAAAACCCCTCTATCTTGTGTCCCTCTGGGAGATAGGTTGTCCTGTAAGTAGCATTGTAGAACATTAATGGATGCTTCCTAATAGAGGCCTGGTTTACCAAACCAATGACAAATCGAGGTCACATTCCTTGAAGTAAGATGTATTCAATATAATGACTAAGAAGAGTCATGTGTGCCATTTCTGAGCCTCAGCTGATTGTCAATCACTTAAGATGCACTTTCACATCACCAATACGGTAAAAGAATAGAAACATTTATGCTAAAAAGCATTAAAAAAAATCAAGAAATCAATGTGACATAGGAATAAACAAACATGAGAAGGTAAATGTTTGCATGATATATTTTGCTTACATATACTTCTGGAAATCGCAGGAGTAAAATGATTGGCTATTGACAGATAAGTCTACCAGTCACAAAAGAAATGTAAATATAGGTAGTAAGCAGCTTAGTAAACTCCAGAGAGCGTTCCTCGGTGCAATCACCAGCGCTGCTGAACAGTAAAGTCAATGGCGAGCAGGAAAAAGAAAAAGAATTTGCATTCAATAAATAGTGTGGGGAAATGGGTAATTTCCTTGAAAGAAGGATTTACAGCCGGTAGACTACTGTGATGGTTGCGCCAATATTGGGAAAACTATTAGTATATTGCTTCATGTACCGTATTTTTCGGACTATAAGACGCACCGGACCATAAGACGCACCCCAAATTTGGGGTGAAAATTGCAGAAAAAAAGATTTTTATAAGATGGGGGACCGTCTCATTGTCCGAATTTACAGTATCTTACCTGAGGGCTGGCGGTGGCAGAGCAGGGTCACAGGAGGCAAGGTGTCGGCAGAGGTGGGGTGATGCTGGGATGAGGAGGCGCTGGGATGAGAAGGTGCTGGGATGAGGAGGTGCTGGGATGAGGAGGTGCTGGGATGAGGAGGTGCTGGGATCAGGAGGTGCTGGGATCAGGAGGTGTTGGGATGAGGAGGTGCTGGGATCAGGAGGTGCTGGGATCAAGAGGTGCTGGGATCAGGAGGTGCTGGGATGAGAAGGTGCTGGGATGAGAAGGTGCTGGGATGAGGAGGTGCTGGGATGAGGAGGTGCTGGGATCAGGAGGTGCTGGGATGAGGAGGTGCTGGGATCAGGAGGTGCTGGGATCAGGAGGTGCTGGGATCAGGAGGTGCTGGGATCAGGAAGTGCTGGGATGAGGAGGTGCTGGGATCAGGAGGTGCTGGGATCAGGAAGTGCTGGGATCAGGAGGTGCTGGGATCAGGAGGTGCTGGGATCAGGAGGTGCAGTGAGAGGTATGGCGTGAGAGGGGTCCCAGGCTTACCGTGCAGGCAATGCAGGCTTACCGTGGCGGCAGAGGTGCGGTGGCAGAGGTGCGGTGGCAGAGGTGCAGCGGCAGAGGAGGCGCAGTAAGCGGGGTCCCTTTCCCCGGTATGATAATGCAGCAGCCCGGTAAGCAGCAGAGCCGGGTGAATCCTGTTGTTATCGGTGGGAGCGGCCATCTTCCTGAGGCCGCGCGTGTGCAGATGAAGCGCTCTGCTTCCTGGGGCTTCAGGAAAATGGCCACGGGAGGCTGCGCGTGCGCAGATGGAGATCGCGGTGGCCATTTTCCTGAAGCCCCGGGAAGCAGAGCGCTCCATCTGCGCACGCGCGGCCTCAGGAAAATGGCCGCCACCACCGATAACAACAGGATTCACCCGGCTCTGCTGCATACCGGGCTGCTGCATCACCTCACCGGAGAAAGGGACCCCGCTTACTGCGCCTCCTCTGCCGCCGCACCTCTGCCGCCGCACCTCTGCCGCTGTACCTCTGCCACCGCACCTCTGCCGCCATGGTAAGCCTGCATTATGACTATTAGACGCACCCCCCATTTTCCCCCCTTTTTGGGGGGGGAAAAAGTGCGTCTTGTAGTCCGAAAAATACGGTAAGTGACAATGGAGAAATTTATATTTTTTCATTTTAATCTATTAAAGTATAATTATAATTTACTTTGGCTGCTCATGAGTCACAGTAAAATCTCAACAATAATTGGTCTTGCACAGAACCTCAGTGATTCTCCACTTGGAAAAAAATTGACAATTTTCCTTGTATCTTTTTTCCCCATAGGGTCACTATGAGGACACATATTAGGCTACTTTCACACCAGCGTCGGAATCTCCCTGTCGCAATGCGTCGGGCAGAGATTCCGACGCTAGCGTTTAACACATTGCACAACGGAGGCAGCGGATGCATTTCTCCGGCGCATCCGCTGCCCCATTGTGAGGTGTGGGGAGGTGGGGGCGGAGTTCCGGCCGCGCATGCGCAGTCGGAAAAAGCGGTCCGTCAGGAGCAAAAAATGTTACATGTAGCGTTTTTTGCTCCCAACGGTCCGCCAAAGCACGACGCATCCGTCGCACGATGGATGCGATGTGTGGCAATCCGTCGCAATGCGTAGTCAATACAAATCTATGGGGAAAAAAACGCATCCTGCAAGCACTTTTGCAGGATGCGTTTTTTCTGCAAAATGACGCATTGTGACGGATTGCAGTTAACACTAGTGTGAAAGTAGCCTTAATTGCAGTAATACCACAGGCTTACCATGACTCACAGTGACCAAATGGAACCATGGAGCAATAGCCTAATAATGTCACTTTGTGTTTAGAGGGCAATAGAAGTTGTTGACTTGAATCCAAAAATTTTTAGAGGTGCAATTTTCAAAAGAAAAAAAAGAATAGAACGGCTGGTGGTTTTGCTAGCGAAAAAGATCTGTTGCAGTGCACATGCCCCAGACTTCTGGAGTCCAGATCTCTGGACAAGCAACATTTTAACTCTATTGGTGTCAACATGATGCCAATACTAGGGTTGAGCGAAACGGACTGGACAAATTCAAAAATCGCCGACTTTCGGCAAAGTCGGGTTTCATGAAACCCGACCCGATCCTAGTCTGGGATCAGCCATGAGGTCGGCGATTTGCGCGCAAAAGTCGCATTTCGTATGATGCTTTCAGCGCCATTTTTCAGCCAATGAAGGAGGAAGCAGAGTGTGGGCAGCGTGATGATATAGGTCGCGGTCCCCACCTTCTTAGAGAAGGGCATGACAGTGATTGGCTTGCTTTCTGCAGCGTCACAGGGGCTATAAAGGGGCGTGCATGCCGGCCGCCATCTTACTTCTGCCGATCGTAGCATAAGGAGAGGTTGCCGCAGCTTCATCAGAAGAAGGGATATAGTTAGGGAGGGAAGATTAACCCCCAAACTGCTCGTGCTGTAGCAATTTCCACCGTCCAACACCACCATTTTTTTGCAGGGACAGTGGAGGCTATATTTTTGTGCATAATCTCTGTAGCTTATTAGGCTGCCTTATAAGGCTCCCTGATAGCTGCATTGCTGTTTGCACGCTGCTGTGCAAACCAACTGCTTTTTTAAAAGCAAAAACCCTGTTGCTCCTTTCTGCACAGTTATCTTGTTTATTTGTCCACACTTTTGTGTGCAGCAGTCCTTTTTATTGCTGCCATCCTGAGTTTTGGTTCAGTCTCCCCCCAAAAAAGTGAGATTCAAATTCTCACAAAGTGGATATACTTCAGTCCTGTTAGTTTGTCGTATGTCAGCCAGCCACTTTCTGCCACTTAGATTGCGTTGTTATAAACACTGGGCCTGAGTTTTGGTTCAGTCTCCCAAAAAAAAAGGAGATTTAAATTCCCAACAAGTTTATATACACCTTCTACCTTGTTTTACAGTACCATATAACGGTTGTTATTTTGGATAGATTTTCCAAAACATGAGGAAGTCTGGTGGAAGAGCCCGTGGGCGGTGGTTGCCAGCTGGTACTGATGGTAGTGGTGGTGGTGGTGCATCTGGTGGTAGTGGCAAAAGCACAATAGTACCTAAGGCTGGAGGTGCTGAGCCAGCGTCATCGTCTGGCTACACAAGGCCTCGAAGGCTCCCTTATCTGGGAGTAGGAAAACAGCTTTTAAAGCCGGAGCAGCAGGAAAAAGTTTTGGCTTTCCTTGCTGACTCAGCCTCTAGCTCTTTCGCCTCCTCTTCAGAAAGTTCCAAATATAAAAGCAGCGAGTCGTCAGTCGATGCTCCCGGTCAGGAACAAGACGTTTACTTGTGTCCTTCACCCAAACCAAAAGTGAAGGATGCGTCAGGCGACACTACAGGTTACTCCATGGAGCTCTTTACACATACCGTGCCTGCTTTAGAAAGGGAAATTGTTAACTGCCCATTACAAGATGAATCGGTCATGGAGTGCACTGATGCAGAGCCACAGCTAGATTATTATGCTGTTCCATTGACTCAGATCACTACATTGCCCTTGCAGTGTACTGAGCCAGAATCTGACCCTGCTGAGACTATGGTGCCCCCTCCCAAACGCTATAGCACCTTACACGGTGACACAGAGGAAGGCGCACATGACATTGAAGAGGAGGTGATAGATGCCCCAGTTGTTGACCCAGATTGGCAGCCATTGGGGAAGAGGGTGCCGCTGCCAGTAGTTCAGAAGCGGAGGAAGATGATCCGCAGCAGCCATCTTCATCGCAACAGCTGTTATCTGGCAGGCCGAATGATCAGTCAAAAGTTATCTGTAAGAAATGCTCAAAGACCTTTCGCAGAGGGAAGAATCTTCAAAATGTAAATACAATGTGCATGCTTAGACATTTAACCAGCATGCACTTGCAAGCCTGGACTAACTACCAAACATCCTGTACCGTTTGTGCACCTGCTCAGAATGAAGGTAGTCAGCAACGCTAAATTGCTTCCCTCACTGTAAGCCCACCAGTTAGGACACCACCAGCAGCAAATGTGGAGGTATCATCGCAAGGCCAAAGCAGTCAGGGAATCACAAGGTTATTGGTAGGAAACACTGTATGTAGGCCAACGTCAAGAATACCATCACCAACCCTGTCTCAATCCGCCATGTCCACCCCCACCACCGCTAGTTCCACCATATGCAGCTCTCCAGTCCAGCTCACCCTACAAGAGATTCTTGTTAGGAAAAGAAAGTACTCATCCTCTCATCCACGTACACAGGGTTTGAACGCCCACATTGCTATACTAATCTCATTAGAGATGATGCCCTACCTGTTGGTTGAAAGCAAAGCTTTCAAAGACCTCATGGCCTACGCAGTACCACGCTATGACCTACCCAGTCGGCACTTCTTTGCGAGAAAAGCCATCCCAGCCCTCCACCAGCATGTCAAAGACCACATTGTCCATGCACTGAGGCAATCAGTCAGTGGAAAGGTGCACCTCACAACAGATGCATGGACCAGTAGGCATGGCCAGGGACGTTATGTGTCCATCACGGCGCACTGGGTTAATGTGGTGGATGCAGGGTCCACAGGGGACAGCCATAGTGGGACCGTTCTGCCTAGCCCACGGTCTAGGAAACAGTTGGCTGTAGGCGTTCGCCACCCCTCCTCCTCCTCCTCGAGAAGCGAAAGCTCTCCACAGAGCGCAGTCGCACGACCACTCCATCCACAGCTGCCAGTGTTGCACATGAGGTGTTCCATTATCGAACAGCTAGTGGTAAACATCAGCAGGCTGTGTTACAAATGAAGTGTTTGGGCGACAACAGACACACCGCAGAAGTACTGGCCGAGTACTTGCAGCAACAAACTCAGTCATGGCTGGGCAGTGTACATCTTGAGGCAGGCAAGGTAGTCAGTGATAACGGAAGGAATTTTATGGCTGCCATAGCCCTTTCAGAACTTAAAAACATACCTTGCCTGGCTTACACTTTGAACCTGGTGGTGCAGTGCGTCCTCAAAAATTATCCGGAGTTACCAGCCCTGCTCCTGAAGGTGCGAAGACTTTGCTCGCACATCCGCCAGTCGCCCGTACACTCCAGCCGTATGCTGAACCATCAGTGATCGCTGAATCTTCCCCAGCACTGCCTAATAATCGACGTTGCAACAAGGTGGAACTCCACACTGCACATGCTTCAGAGGCTGTGCGAACAGAGGTGTGCTGTAATTAATTTGTGAGAGGATACACATACACGGGCATCCACTTGGATGGCAGACATGGAGTTGTCTAGTGTGCAGTGGTCGAAGCTACAAGACCTCTGTCAAGTCCTTCAGTGTTTTGAGGAATGCACACAGCTGGTAAGTGCAGACGACGCTATCATAAGCATGAGCATCCCACTAATGCTTCTGCTGATGCAAAGTTTGACGCACATTAAGGAGTTGGCATCTGCAGCCGAGGAGGAGGGAAGCCTTGATGACAGTCAGCCATTGTCTGCTCAGGGAACTCTTCTGGAGGAGGTGGCGGATGAAGAGGAGGAGGAGGAGGATGATGGGGATGAATATTTATGGGAGGATGCTTCTCAGGGAGCAATACAAACTGGTGGCGTTGCAAGGTCGGGTACAGGGTTTTTGTGGGAGACAAGTGATGTTGATTTCCAAGAAAGTGCTCCTCTACCCAGCACAAGCAGTGAATTGACACCTGGAACATTGGCCCACATGGCTGAGTATGCCTTGCGTATCCTAAAAAGGGACCCCCGCATTATCAAAATGATGACCGATGACGATTACTGGTTGGCCTGCCTCCTGGATCCACGATGTAAAGGAAAATTACAAAATATCATGCCACATGAGAACCTTGAGCAAATATTGGCTACCAAACAAGCAACTCTTGTAGACCGTTTGGTTCAGGCATTCCCAGCACACAGCGGCGGTGATGGTTCCCACACGAGCCGTAGGGGGCAACTTGGCAGAGGTGTTAGAGATGCACATATCCGAAGTGGCGTTGGACAGAGGGGTTTTATGACCAGTTTGTGGAGTGATTTCGCAATGACCGCTGACACGACAGGTACTGCTACATCGATTCAAAGTGACAGGAGACAGCATTTGTCCAGTATGGTTACTAACTACTTTTCGTCCCTTATCGATGTTCTCCCTTACAGGTCATTCCCCTTTGATTACTGGGCATCTAAAATAGACACCTGGCCT
This sequence comes from Ranitomeya imitator, assembly GCF_032444005.1. Taxonomy (NCBI): domain Eukaryota; kingdom Metazoa; phylum Chordata; class Amphibia; order Anura; family Dendrobatidae; genus Ranitomeya; species Ranitomeya imitator. The sequence continues at coordinate 449,980,973 of NC_091287.1, read as the reverse complement.
GAATTAGCAGAATATGCATTACAGAAGCTCGCTTGCCCTGCTGCTAGTGTGCTATCAGAAAGAGTCTTCAGTGCTGCTGGTTCAATACTGACCGAAAAAAGGACACGTCTGGCTACCCAGAATGTTGATGATCTAACCTTCATTAAAATGAACCAATCATGGATTTCAAATTATTTTGCCCCAGCTTCCCCTGCTGACACGTAGCTTGCCAGAAAAAATGTCTTGCTTTTGGCCTCCTCTTACTGACTTCTCCAATTCCTCCATTTGAAGCTGCTGAATGTCCACCATAGGCCATTTTTATACCTCCCTAAATGGGCTGTCTCCCACCACAGGGCCGTGGTCACCACCTGGCGCAAGCACCCGTGCGAGTGCCGTTTGCCTGGACAGGTGGGTGGGCCCACTCTTGGGCGACGGCACTGGCACAGGGTCCTTTATAGTACAATGAAGTGTCTCTGACAGTGGTGGTGCACAACCAACATCAGACACACCGTCGTAATATGAGGGGCCCAGTGCCAGTACCGCCACCCATGAGAGAGTGTTCCCCCCCAGCTCGAACAGTGCTCTACCACTTGCAATACTTACCTCTCCCTGCTCCACCACTATGTAGTCTGTGCTGTTAAATCCTTCAATGGCACTGCCAATACAAATTTGTTGAAATGATAGATGATAGTTAATATACAGGGGCCCTGGCCTCCATTTAGACCAGTTAATCCTTTGCGCCTACTATGAATGTCTGCTACTCAGTAAAGGAGCCCACCCCTGTACCTAGCTATTCCACCTGTTTAGTCCTGTTACCAATTTTGAACTGCATTTAGCCTACTTTATTATTTGGGCCTACTAACTGTGTCTGCCACTCATTACAGTTGTCCTCTACTGAACAAAGCAATGCCGCTCGTTTAGTCCTGTTACAAATTTTGAACTGCATTTAGCCTACTTTATTATTTGGGCCTAACTGTGTCTGCCACTCATTACAGTTGTCCTCCACTGAACAAAGCAATGCCGCCTGTTTAGTCCTGTTACCAATTTTGAACTGCATTTAGCCTTCTTTATTATTTGGGCCTACTAACTGTGTCTGCCACTCATTACAGTTGTCCTCCACTGAACAAAGCAATGCCGCCTGTTTAGTCATGTTACCAATTTTGAACTGCATTTAGCCTACTTTATTATTTGGGCCTGACTGTGTCTGCCACTCATTACAGTTGTCCTCCACTGAACAAAGTAATGCCGCCCGTTTAGTCCTGTTACCAATTTTGAACTGCATTTAGCCTACTTTATTATTTGGGCCTACTAACTGTGTCTGCCACTCATTACAGTTGTCCTCCACTGAACAAAGCAATGCCGCCCGTTTAGTCCTGTTACTTTTTTGAACTGCATTTAGCCTACTTCATTAATTGGACCTACTAACTGTGTCTGCCACTCATTACAGTTATTATTATTATTATTATTATTATTATTTATTGTTATTCATTCCATGGCGCTTTACATGTGAGGAGGGGTATACATAATAAAAACAAGTACAATAATCTTAAACAATACAAATCATATCTGGTACAGGAGGAGTGAGGACCCTGCCCGCGAAGGCTCACAATCTACAAGTGATGGGTGAGAATACAGTAGGTGAGGATAGAGCTGGTCATGCAGCGGTTTGGTCGATCGGTGGTTACTGCAGGTTGTAGGCTTGTCGGAAGATGCCGCCTGTTTAGTCCTGTTACCTAACTAACTGTGTCTGCCACTCATTACAGTTGTCCTCCACTGAACAAAGCAATGCCGCCTGTTTAGTCCTGTTACCAATTTTGAACTGCATTTAGCCTACTTTATTATTTGGGCCTACTAACTGTGTCTGCCACTCATTAGAGTTGTCCTCCACTGAACAAAGCAATGCCGCCTGTTTAGTCCTGTTACCAATTTTGAACTGCATTTAGCCTACTTTATTATTTGGGCCTACTAACTGTGTCTGCCATTCATTACAGTTGTCCTCCACTGAACAAAGCAATGCCGCCTGTTTAGTCCTGTTACCAATTTTGAACTGCATTTAGGCTACTTTATTTTTTGGGCCTACTAACTGTGTCTGCCACTCATTACAGTTGTCCTCCACTGAACAAAGCAATGCCGCCTCTTTAGTCCTGTTACCAATTTTGCACTGCATTTAGCCTACTTTATTATTTGGGCCTATATCTGTGTTTCCTCTTCATCCTGCCCATTGCCCAGCCACTGCTAGATGTGTCTGCTGGTACATTGACCAAGACCACTACATTCCCCTTGCACTCTACACAGCCAGAATCTGACCCTGCTGAAAGTCAGGTTCCCCTTCCCGCATACTATACCACCTTACACGGGGACAAAAAGGAAGGTGCAGATGAAAGAGCAGGTTCCTTCATCAGGTGGGGGGGCATACTCGTTGGTGACGTCACTGGCACAGGGCCCCTCATAGTACGCAAAAGTGTCTCTGCCAGTGTGAGGCGCCACCCGCTGTCAAACACACCGCCGTACTATGAGGAGCCCTGTGCCATTGCCAACGATTGGGCCCCCCCTGCTTGCTCAGGATCACAGCACTTGCAAAGTTTAAATACTTACCTCTCCCTGCTCCATTGCCATGACGTATTCCGCGTTTCCTGGGCCCACGAAAATCTTGAGCCAGCCCTACCCCCCCACAACTTTAGCCAAATGACCCCCAGTTTTCAATGCCTAACTATTATTATAAAGTAAATTAAGATTGACAAGCTTAAGTAAAAAGAATTGATGTTTTTTGGCATTAAAATGGGCACTGTAGGTGTTTTCCTGTCCTCCACTCACTGACGACTTTGATTCCCCATTGACTTGCATTGGGTTTCGTGTTTCAGTCGGCCCCTGACATTTCGCAATAATCGGCCGATTTCACCCGACCCGACTTTTGACAAAGTCGGGTTTCGCGAAACCCGACTCGATCCGAAAAAAGTAAAAGTCGCTCAACTCTAGCCAATACAGTTGGACACTTTGGAAGGGCAAGTAGCCATAGGCCCTGCACTGGTGGAGCAACAACATCCCTACATTGCACCACTTGTACTGATCCACTCTGCGCAAGGGGGAAGAGAACTTGGATACTTGGATTAGGTGAGTATACACTGTAATTTTTTGGGGGAGGCACAAAGTGGGCATTAATACTTTCTAATGCGGACACACAGGGCAATATTTGTTTATTAATTTTAAGAGGGCACTTTGGGAACATTATTACTGGGTCACAGGGGTGCAATAATCACCTCGCTCTGGGAACTGACACCCTACACTATGTCTCTGTCTTGAATGACATGGACTGGCACTGGAACTGAAATTTACTACAGATGCTGACTGGTTACTCAACTTTAATTTCCTGTCTGGGAAATAGGGAGAATAATGGAGCTGGTAAGTACAATACTATTAGGTTGGTTCTATAGCACCGTGGGGCTAGTATTTGGCAGTTTAGAGCTGGAGACCTGACAATAGAAATGTTGACCTCTGTCTAAAACTACTTCCCATTGAGGCTCCCAGTCTAACTGGAACTAACCGGTGTCTCATCATTTCAGGTAGTGGGGAGATAAGAATGTCACATAGACTGGTACAGGAAAGAAATATATCTTGGTACCGTGTTAGCCAGTACATAGACTGGTACACATACTTAGTGATCAGCTTCTACAGAGAAGAAGCTGTAGACTTGCTACAAATGTTCTTAATTTATTCTAAATGAATGACATAAAGGCTAGGACTTGAACGCTAGTGCCACCTGTAAGGAGTAGCAAACCTAAAAGTCAATATCGACTCTCCAACGAGCCTTGTCACATGACTTAGGATAAAAGCCAAACCAGAATCTCAATTAGCACACACTGTGTAAATTGAGATTTTGGTTTAGGCTTTTATCTTTAGTCATGTAACAAGGTTCCTTAGAGAGTCGACATTGACTTTTAGGATTGCTATTCTCTACAGGTGGCACTAGAGTTCAAGTCCTCTTCCTCTCTGAAGATAGAATTTGCATATTTCGCAGTGAAGCATTGTGGCTTAAATGTCTCCCGATCTTGGCATGTCATGCTTGACATGTCACTCTCCGCAAGGAGAAATTTTGTCCCTTGCATAAAGGCTAGGGTCCCATGACTGTATTAAAAAAATGGGTCCAATTTTCATCCAGAAAAGTGGGATGACTTTTTTCTAATTTGTCATCCGTGAACAATCCACTTTTTAGAGTTGCAGCTGTTAATCAGTTTCAGGTTCCTATGTTACAGAATTGCAATATATCCGTAACATTTGAATGCTATACTGTGGCATCCAATTTTTTCTCGCATCCATGGACATGAATGGGTTAGTCTTATCTGATTTCTGAGTGTGTTCCATTTTTTTAATGGATAGCATAGCACTCACACTGCAAATATGGTCATGTGCACAAACCCAAAGAGTAAAACATGGCTCTGCCAAGAAAATTGTTATACTAGGATTCTATATTGAAAAATGGATATAACTACTTATATATAACTACTTATACAAAGAGCATTGCGGAATCTTATTACTGAGACTACTCCCACGGATACCCAGGGTGGCTCAAGCTAAACATAAATGTGGAATGGATATCATATACTGTACGTTACTTTTATGCTGTATTTATATTATAGTTACTCCGTCTATAATAGCCACAAACACCATCAGGTATCTATAAAGAATCATATAGTTTTTTTTTCAGATAATACCCCATAAGAAGGCACTTTATTGTGTATATAGGTCTAAATATAAAGTTTTATTTTAATTATGTGTAGGGAGCAGAGGCGGACATACAGTGGCTTGCAACTTACTTCTCAACAACTTTGTCCCTGACTTGTTTGGAGAGCTCTGTGGTCTTCATGGTGTTTGGTCAGTGGTGCCTCTTACATAATGGTGTTGCAGCCTCTGTGGCCTTTCAGCAAAGGTAAAGTGTATATACTGACCGACCATATGACACTTAGATTGGGTGGACATCTTTTCACTAAGTATGTGCATTATGAAGTAATTTCTTGCACCAGAAATTTTTAGGGGCTTCATCTTAGACCATTTAGTGCTGATGCATCACACACAAATCAGATTACAAAAATATTTAAACACAGGTCGTAATGTAAGAAAATAGGTAAAAAGCCAAGAGGGTGAATACTATCACAAGCCATTGTACCATTGGGGGCTCACTACTTCCTGCAAAGCAGGTGGAATTGTGCATTATAATCAGTTATTGGACTGTAAAAGGCCCATATATTGTTGTTGCGCAGGGTCCTCTTCTGTCTGTATGCGCTCATAGTAGGAAATAAGAACGGATAGTACATAGGTATATGAATAGTTGTTACAGAACAGCCATATGTTCTGGAACACCAAGAAATACATCATGTCACCTTTACCGTGATCTCCCATACACACAGTCACTCACAGGCCGTCCACACTACGGTGTCTTAACCACGCAGCGTCTATTGCTCCATTTATTCCCCGGCAAGTGCTTAAAATGTGCTATTTAAACTTAGATGCTTCCCATAGTGCATTGGTATGAGGAATGGAGAGGTTAGTGCACAGGAAATGGGAACCAATAAGAAGTCATCAATGTTTAAACACAAATTTTGCTATTTCTTCCTTTGTAATCTCATTGTTGCAGAAATAGAGAGACTAAGTTACTGTCCTCCTGCTTGTACAATCTGGAAGCGTAGCTAATTGTTGTGGCTGGTTAAAAGTGTTAAAATAAGAAGAATTTATAGAAACATTTTTGTATGTTCCACAATAATCCTTTATTTTCACATTTTCTTTATAGCGGTAATATTCTTAGAATTCCGAAACATTTGGATAAATAAAGTAATTTGTTTGTCTTTTATCTTAATGTGTAATATTGCAATAGGTAATGCAAATCTAGGGCATACATACTGTAACCCAGATCAGTAGAGTTCATATCAAAGTAAGTCTAATATTGTTTTCATATTTTGTTTGATTTTTTAATTAGATCCAAAAAGAATAACTTTCTAGAACTGTTCTATGTGATTGCTTTTTTATTTATTTTTTATCCATATAATGGGATCAATTCCCACTTGTGGTGGGAAAAAAGTGAGGGATACTAACCTCACCTGCTCCTCTCCCCTGCTCCTCTCTGCCCACTGTCCAGTTTTCCATGCTTTTGTCACTTCACATGTCTGGCCCAGTGGCCTCTCCAGGACTTCCGACTGCGAGGAGGCCCCAGCATTCACTACACATTCTCCAGAGCTTACCAGCAGCCGGAAGCCCCCCCTAGAGTGAACACGGGCCGTAATATAAGGCATGATCTGACAGCAGACAGGAAGGAACAAAAAACGTCTAGAAAGGTGAGTGGTGAACTATGTTTTTTTAACCTTTTGCTTACCTCTCCACACGCCCCTGATGCACCCAATGCCCCATCCTCTGCATCTCTGTCCCATCCCATCTCCGACCCAGCGTTCACTTTGAGCAAGTGCTCCCAGCCACAAATGGGCGCTCAGAGTTTACTGCACATGCTCTGGGATCTACTTGAGAGGGGAAGCCTTGGCCTACAGTGAACATTGGGTTGCAAATTCTGACTGCAGGACCTGGAAGTCACTGCTGAGCATAGTCCAGAGTCTCAATCTGCAGTGAATATTCAGATGGTAAGGTTTTTAAGATTAGATAGTATAGGACCGTCCCGATCAGAGTCACCTTGTCGACGGTGAGATGGCTTTTATGCTATTTTTATCAAAAACAGTATTACTAAGAACTCTGTGTTATTTAAATGCACTTGCTTTTTACTTATTTAGTTACAGCAGGGTTTTTGATCATTTTGTTTCTTGTAATTTCCAGCTCAGGAGAGGGAGGCCACACCCCAGCTTGCACAGAATGCAAAAATGCAAAGAAAAGACACAAAAATTGAGCTTGGTTTGAGTTGGTATACATGCAGCACATAAACGCATGTTCATGATCATTTAGTGCCACCAGTCATTAGGTGTAAATGTACCTTAAAAAATATTCTTATAGAACACAGGGCAAAAAACATCTGTATAAAAGGAGGACTAAATAAGGAAACCAAGAACGTACTTACATGTTGGTTTTCTTCTCAAGCAATTGGTGCCATTAAACAGGGTCAAACACACCCTAAAAATTCAAACATGTAGAGGGGAGAGGGAGCCACGCAGAGATCCGCTCAGGTGGCTGTGTTGACAAGACATGTGTTAGGGATCGAGTTCCCGCCTCTGCACAGGGGGAATCTCAAGCCATCTCCTCTGCGGTCTCCCATTCCTCTGCCACAGTGGAGCCTGATCAGCGGAGACGTCGGTCCCAGCGTCTGGCTCAGCCTGATACTGTGCGGATGGTGTCTGCTGCTTTACCAGGCTCAGCCATTGTAGCCAGTACTGGTCAGCGGTGAGCAGACGTCTCTGGGACTAAGTCCTGCTTTTTCCCTTCTGAGCATGCCCAGGGTAAGACCTCTCATTGGAAGTCAGGGGTCACATGCTCAGGTACTGCTGCAGCTCCCATTGGTCCCCTAGGAAGGTCCTGAAGTTGCTCTGGTATTGTAGCAGCCTCCATTGGTCCTCTAGGAAGGTCCTGAAGCTGCTGCAGCTATAAAAGGTTTGCATGGCTGCACGGCCATGTGCTAGTATCACTTCATGTTATGAGCTTGCTAATTGTGGTCGCGCCTGTATGATTGTATTCAGGGACCCGACTGAAATAAGCCCTTAGAATACCGACACCTCCGGTGAGGAGTTTGTATGTTTGTATTCAGGGACCCGGCTGAAATAAGCCCCTAGAATACTGGCACCTCCGGTGAGGAGTTTTTGTGTGCTTCTCTGTGTGCGTGACCATTGACTGCCATCAGCTCAGCAGTTAGCTGTGTTCCCCTGTAACGCTAACAGGGCACAGCGTGTTCTTTTCTGTGTGACTCAGTGAAGTAACTGAGTTCACTTATACCGCCATATAGTGCCGTCATTTTCTAGCAGCAGGTTGTCTCCTGCACGGTGGACCCCAGGCTGCGAACACCCCAATTACAACATCCATATTAACTCGGTGCCTTCCGCCAGTCCTCACAACATATGAGTGGTAAGGGAAGTATTTTCTTTTTCTCACTCCTTTCCCAGGCTTATACAAATCAGCAAAATGTTGTGTAGCCATCTTTTAATGCACAAAACAAATTACAAAAAGTTTGAATTCAGAAGAATTCAAGTTTTTTGTAAAATTTGAGGAAATTCAATTCACCTCAAAGCTCATTAGGCTGGTTCCCCCTGCAGACAGCAAATCAAAATGTGACCAGAGCATAATATAATCCTTGCTGTAGTAGGTAAAGTGTACAATTTCCTTTGATATAAAACCCTTTATATCTCGTGCTGCGTATTAGGTATTACAGGACTTTTCTGCAATAACAAGCCTTGCCTTAATGATATCTATGACAGGTGCACAGGTAAATTAGGGATTTAGAATATCTGGCTGAGCCAATAATTAGTCCAATTTTGCTCACGCAAGAAAATCCTTCAAAGTGGTCATTGGAGGATAGCTGAGAAAAGGAGCTGGAAACCATGCTATATTACAACACACAGGCACCACGCCAATAGAAGTTATCATAAATCATGGATCAATGCCACCTGAATGATTGCAGAACACTAAAGGACTGCGTTCACATTACTGCACTTTCGGTCCGAGTGCTGTCCGTGAAAAGAACTGACAGCACTTATTCAATAGGTCTGTTCAGATTACCATATTTTTTCATGGACAGAATGTCTGCGTGAAAAAAAATTACACATACACTAGTATGTTCAGCATTTCGGATGAGACCCTAAACGAGTACAATCTATTCCATGTGTATCAACCATATAGCATCTAATTTTTATGGATACATTGCCATTTTTTAACATAGGAAACTATATTTGATCTTGTAAATTTTAATAACTGCTGATGTATAAAAACAGACTGAAATACAGATGAAAAAATGTCCTTTTTTTGGAAGAAAATCAGTCAATTTTTTATATGTTTGTGTAAATGTAGGCAAAATGTGAGATTCAGGAACTTCTCAACGAATTTTTGGGACTTTATGTATTAAAAATGATTAGCACTGTTCTTTGCGGTTCTGGCGTCCTAGGTTCAAATCCCTCTAAGTAAAACATTTGCAAGGAGTTTGTATGTTTTCCCCCATGTCTGTGTGGGTTTCCATTGGGTTCTCCAGTTTCCTCCCACACTCCAAATACATACTGATAGGGAATTTAGATTGTGAGCCCCAATAGGGACAGTGATGATGATGGCTGTAAAGCGCTGTGGAACATGGAGATGTGTAATCGGAATCTGTCAGTAGGATCAACCCTCCTAAGCCATCTATATGGACTTAAGATCATTGGAAACTAAATAAAATGATACCTTGATATTTGTAAATTAACTATTAAGATCTATGAGCCAGACATAGATCTCACTGAGAATCTGCCTCCAGAGCTTATTTTAAATGAAAAGGGGGCGTTACAAATGTGAGACATGTGATCAGGAGCGCAGACTGTCAGTTATTACATGCCTCACGCTGGTAATGCTCCCTTTTATTCAAAATTAGCTCTGGAGGCAGATTCTCGGGGAGATCTATGTCTGGCTCATAAATTTTAACAGCAAATTTACACATTAAGAAAAATGGTGGTTACTCTGCAATAAATCATGGGATCACAGATATCAAAGGATAATTTTATTATTATTAATATTATTATTCATGGCTTAGGAAGGATGATTCTACAGACAGATTTATTTTAAGCAAATAAATAATTTTTTAAACCTCCTTTTTGTGGCATAAAGCTGGTACTTGTAATGTCCGTGATAAGATCCTCAAAATGTGTCCAGTAAAAATGTGTGTCGCTGTGGAAAATATTCTGTTCCTTGCCCGATAGTGATGTAATAAAACCACAATAAATAGAATTGAGTCTATTCCGCAGTGTGCAGAATACAGAGATGTCTCATAGTGTTCTTCTATGGCGGCCTAATCGTGTCAGCAAAGCTGGTTAAGGTCAGAGGTGAACGACCTCTGCCACCGTAAAACATATAAAGCATTTCAACAAGGCAGCGGTCAGCTGGCACAAGAGAGCAGCGCCTATTGGACTCAATGTCTCCTCACTTGTTTAAGCTGTGACTAAAGAGCTGCGATTATCACAGTCATTGTCATGATTAACTTAAAATCTACTCCCTGACATTCCAGGCATCTATCAGGGAAAGACCTCAGGCCTGATTATAGGAGACAAGGTGCCAAGAAGGGGCGGAGGGGGAGGGGAGAAGGCAGGCCCCTATATAAATTAAACCCCCCTCCTGGCAGAATTTCCATCAGCTTTGTTAATTCTGAATGACATTTATTGATAAGATTGGCTTTACCACCCTTTCCCATCAATCAGCTGAACAATACTCCTCTCCCGGTTTCCCTATCTTCTGCCTTTAGTGGTGGTTTGCTTTGTACAAGCTCTTATCATATTATTGGTCATCAGGGATTTAATTATTAGCCTAAAGCCCTTGAAGAAGGCCATCACTGCAAACTGGCCTAATGTCTCCTTGTGTATTGCCTAATCCTTCTAAATCCACTAAACAGCTCTCGCACATCAGCTTCTGTGGTCGATGGTCAGGACTGGTCAGGATTGGTTTACTGGTGGCGTTCCTGGCATCGATGAGCATCGCTATAATAGAGCGGGCACATTGCTTATTTATAAAAAATGAAATCTTTCTCTCCCATAAAAACTTAGCATTTTGTTAATTTTCAGTGAAATTCATTTAGTAAATTATTAAATTATGGCTACTTGAGAAAAACACGCTGGTGATTAAAATGATAAACAGTATGTTTGCCTCTAATATTCTTGACAGTGGAATCTGTCAGCAGGTTTTTGCTATTTAACCTGTGGATAGCATGAGGTAGGGGATGAAACACAGAATTCAGAGATTTGTCACTTATGAAGCTGTGTGCTGTTGTGTACTTACAATGAAGGTTTTATCACCAGAAGATTATCATTGCCAGGTCTGATGATAGTTCAACCACACCCCCTCTTGTAATAAGCAACTGATTATGTACATAGAAAGCTGCATTGTGGATGGATTAGCTTTCTGAGCTCTGCTATATGTTATATCTAAAAACTCTGTGTCACAACTGCTGCATGCAGGAAAACTAAGTGATAAATCCTTGGAATCAGGGTCTCATTTTGTATAGATTCCATTTAAAGAATCTACACATAAAGGAAATGCCATATATTAATGTACCATATATTATATGAACATATACATATAGTATATAGAATGTAATGATTTTATTAGATCATTTTCATCTTCAATTTTTTAAACCCTTTTTCAATTACATTATTGTGACTAGAAAAAGTAAATAAAAAATTAATGCTTACCTCCCAAACCGAGGCCATGTGAATGCTGCAGCCTTTCAGCAGCCATCTGCAATCTTTTTAGCCAAGGGGGCGTGATCCTCATGAAGCCAGGACTAGATTTACATACAGGAAAAAAGGGGGACATATTTTAGGAAGAAAGAGGAGCAGAAATTTAAAAAAAAAAACAGATTAAGGAGAAAAGGGTAGAAAAAGTAGATGTGTTTTTACAATTTTTTTATGCTTTTTTAATATAAATGGGATATGAAATACTCTATACACTTATTTTGGATGGATAATGTCAGTGAATTTGATGGGGATTTGGAGCACCCCATCAGGGCAAGGGGTTACTCGGTACCGGGTCCTGCGGTTCACAGGGGGATGTCACGGTGGCTGACCCAGTCCATGGCAATGAGACCTCCGTATAAAAGGGAAAGGTCTTTAAAGGGATAAGGTTTATGCTCATGACGCCACCTGTGGTATTCGGTCAGGGTGACCGACGCTGCTTAAAGGTCCGCTGGGGTGATGTTATGGCAGCTAGATGGTATACCTTCCCACAGGTGAAGTATATCCCCAGGGATTCCCAGTGTGTAGATGGTGAATGGCGCAGAAAAGAACGAGGACACAAGGTTGCAGTCTCTTTACCTTTACTGAAGACTTCAGCATCCACAGTCCAGAGCACCAGACCACAGGGCAGTCAGGGTCCGGCTGGTTTGGAGGCAAGTCCAGATTCCCCTTGTCCAGGTAGAGAATAGAAGCCTTCCTTTGCGCTGTAGTCCCTTACTGCCTATGGCTTCACTTAAGGTCCTCACAGATGTTATCTCTCTCTCTCTCCCCCGGATAGGATAGGACAAAACCCGTATGACTGGTGACTTGAGCCTGTTTATAGGATCACTTAGATGACCCAGCTCTATGGGTGTCACCGTACCTCCTGGGTGTAGGTGCGGACAGGTAACGTGCAATTAGCTGTCCTGCCGGTCTTTGCTGTAAGGCGTAGAGGACCTCACAACCTCAGTGTTCCGGCTACCGGTCTTCTGCGCCTCAGAAGGAGGCAGCCTGCTCAGGGCTGGCCCCCTTCTGGTATCCTCTCCTGTGATTCCTCTCCTGCACGCTCGCTGCAAACAATTCGGCCTTCAATGTCTCTTTCTGAGAGCTGCAGCTCTTAGGGCATGCACAGCTTCGTGGACCCTCTGTCCTCCTCAGACGGCTGTCTGGAACTCGCTGAGCTAAGCTCAGCCAGCAACCAACTTTCGCCTGGAACTGACTAACTTTCCCTGCAGACCACCAGTTATATATATGTGAGGAGTGACCTAATAAATAGGAGCAAAAGCTCCCCCTGGTGGCCTGGAGTGTGAAGTGTTGCATGTTTGTGGTACCTGGATGCAGTTATCCTTCCTTGCCTCCAAACGTAGCATCACTCTCCCCGAGAGGAAAGCAATACCACTGTAACGATCAGGACCCTGGGCCCCACAGACTTAGATGCAGAATTCATGGATAAATCCTCATCAAATACAATTTAAGTGCTTAAGGCTAAAGATTAGCTAATTTTTCAATATCTGAATACCATTGGAATCAATGGGAGTAGAGATGAGCGAATATGTTTGGAAACGATAAATAAATAAATAATTCGGCACAAATAGGCTAGCAAAATGACACGAATATGGCAAATTTGGATTCTGCAATGGCTTTCCGAACATATTCGCTCTTCTCTACTTACGGCATTTTAAGACGCCTTCGATATGGAAAGATGAATTTTAGCGATTACCTTTGGTTAATAAAGTTTCCATCTGCAATCTTCATTCATTTTCAGATCTCCTGATATGAAGTTTGCAGCCTGATCCAAATTCAGATTTTTCTTTCGAGACTGTCTCTCACAGTAATGCAGGCTGGATATGATCTCTGTGTATGTTCAAATGTTTTAATTTATCATTCCAGCTCTAATATTGCACTTATTTCCCTCACTTGTCTATGGTCTGTTTTTTCCGCTCTCCATAAAACTTTAGATATTTGCCCTTTCTATTTTTAAGAAGACTATGACAACTTTCACAAAAAAAGACACACCCTGTGGATTTTAATGTGTTTCTTGAAATCTGAGTAAGATTATAACTACCAGTATAATGAGTTTGATTATAATGCATATAGGTTGCATTATCATGCAATGCATGTGAGCAGCAGCTTCAGGCAAAATTGCTTTGTTAATTGCCCAAAACAGCTAGAAAAGATAGCTGTGAGGCAGGTCAAGTACCTTCTACAATAGTCTTCATGGCCTATAAAGCAGAATTCTAACATCTCTTCTGGAATGTCAGGTTAGACACTTGGCATTTTGCTCTATGCATATGTTAAGTGATCTGGGAGTGTTTGCATAGTCCACTCTCTGCACTGTTTTACCTATAAACTATTCAAACCTGAGGAGAGCAGAATATCTAATATCATTCTAGATTTACCTGGAGAGGAGAGCTAAAGTGTCGCTCCAGGAATTTATAAATAGTCTTTTAATAATAAAAACTAGTTGTGTAACTTTTTGTTATAGTCACCCATGAAATTCATTCCCCAATGTAACATCTGTACCCCCACATTTCTGCTCTTGGGCACACGGCAAGGTCCGGAAGGAAAGAAGCGCCATTTGACTTTTTGAATGAAAAATTAGCTCCAATCGTTAGCGGACACCATGTCGTGTTTGGAGAGCCCCTGTGTGCCTAAACATTGGAGCTTCCCCACAAGTGACCCCATTTTGGAAACTACACCCCCAAGGAACTCATCTAGATGTATAGTGAGCACTTTCAACCCCCAGGTGCTTCACAAATTGATCCAAAAAAATGAAAAAGTACTTTTTTTCACAAAAAAATTCCTTTAGCCTCAATTTTTTCATTTTCTCATGGGCTACAAGATAAAATGGATCTTAAAATGTGTTGGGCAATTTCTCCTAAGTACACCGATACCTCACATGTGGGGGTAAACCACTGTTTGGGCACACGGCAGGGCTCGGAAGGGAAGGCGCGCCATTTGACTTTTTGAATTAAAAATTAGCTCCAATCGTTAGCGGTCACCATGTCGCGTTTGGAGAGCCCCTGTGTGCCTAAACATTGGAGCTTCCCCACAAGTGATCCCATTTTGGAAACTACACCCCCAAGGAACTTATCTAGATGTATAGTGAGCACTTTCAACCCCCAGGTGCTTCCAGAGTACGCTGAAACCCCATATGTGGGGGTAAACCACTGAAGTAGTGACTTTTTGAAATGCAGACTTTGATGGAATGGTCTGCGAGTGTCATGTTACATTTGCAGAGCCCCTGATGTAGAAACCCCCCACAAGTGCTTCACAAAAGTTTATAACGCAGAGCTGTGAAAATAAAAATCATTTTTTTCCTTAAAAATTATTTTTTTAGCTGGCAATTTTTTATTTTCACAAGGGTGACAGGAGAAACTGAACCCCAATAGTTGTTGTCCAGTTTGTCCTGAGTACGCTGATGCCCAATATGTGGGGGTAAAACAGTGTATGGGCACACGTCGGGACTCGGAAAGGAAGTAGTGACGTTTTGAAATGCAGACTTTGATGGAATGGTCTGCGGGCGTCACGTTGTGTTTGTAGAGCCCCTGATGTACCTAAACAGTAGAAACCCACCACAAGTGATCACATTTTGGAAACTAGGCCCCCCAAGGAACTTATCTAGATTTGTGGTGAGCACTTTGAACCCCCAAGTGCTTCACAGAATTTTATAACACAGAGCCGTGAAAATAAAAAATCTTTTTTTCCCCCACAAAAATAATTTTTTAGCCCCCATTTTTTTATTTTTCCAAGGGTAACAGGAGAAATTAGACCCCCAAATTTGTTGTACAATTTTTCCTGAGTACGCTTATGCCCCATATGTTTGGGTAAACCACTGTTTGGGCACACGTCGGGGCTTGGAAGGGAGGGAGCACCATTTGACTTTTTCAATGCAAGATTGGCTGGAATCAATGGTGGCGCCATGTCGTGATTGGAGACCCCCTGATGTGCCTAAACAGTAGAAACCCCTCAATTCTAACTCCAACACTAACCCCAACACACCCCTAACCCTTATCCCAACTCTAACCATAACCGTAATCACAACCCTAACTCCAACACACCCCTAACCCTAATCCCAACCCTAACTCCAACACACAACCAACCCTAATCCCAACCCTAACCATAACCCTAACCACAAGCCTAACACTAACCTCAACACACCCCTAACCCTAATCTTAACCCTAATTCCAACCCTAACCCTAATTTAAACCCTAACCCTATTTCCAGCCCTAACCCTAAGGCTATGTGCCTATGTTGCGAATTCATGTACGGATTTTTCCTCACCGTTTTTGAAAAATCCGCAGGTAAAACGCACTGCGTTTTACTTGCAGATTTACCGCGGATTTCCAGTGTTTTTTGTGCGGATTTCACCTGCAGATTCCTATTGAAGAACAGGTGTAAAACACTGCGGAATCCGCACAAAGAATTGACATGTTGCGGAAAATACAACGCAGCGTTTCCGCACGGTATTTTCCGCACCATGTGCACTGCGGATTTGGTTTTCCATAGGTTTACATGGCACTGTAGATGTGATGGAAAACTGCCACGAATCCATAGCGGCCAATCCACTGCGGATCCGCAGCCAAATCCGCACCATGTGCACATAGAATAATTCTAACCCTAATTGCAACCCTAGCCCTAACCCTAGTCCTAACCCTAACCCTAGCCTTAACCCTAACCCTAGCCCTAACTCTAACCCTAGTTCTAACCCTAGTTCTAACCCTAACCCTAGTGGAAAAATAAAAATAAATATACCGGTATTTTATTTATTTCATTATTTTCCCAACCTATGAGGGTGATAAGGGGGGGGCTTTATTTACTTTTTTTTATTTTGATCACTGTGATATAACCTATCACCGTGATCAAAATGTACCTGTAACGAATCTGCCGACTAGCAGATTCGGCGGGTGCACTGCGCATGTGCCTGCCATTTTGGAAGATGGCGGCGCCCATCGCTGAAAACAGACGGACACCAGGAGGGACACCTGGACTTGGTAAGTATGGGGGGTGGGATCGGACAGTGGGGGGGCAGAAGGGAGGCCGGGGGCAGGCAGAGGGGAGAGGAGGGCAGCGGAGCACAGAACGGAGGGGAGGAAAGACTGACAGTGGCGTCAGATCGCCGCTGTCAGTCGATGGGGGGGTCAGATCGTGGTCTCCAGCCATGGCCGATGATATTACAGCATCGGCCATGGCTGGATTGTAATATTTCACCAAATTTCATAGGTGAAATATTACAAATTGCTTTGATTGGCTGTTGCACTTTCAACAGCCAATCAGAGCGATTGTAGCCATGTGGGGGCAAAACCACCCCCCCTGGGCTGAATTACCACTCCCCCTGTCCCTGCAGATCGGGTGAAATTGGAGTTAACCCTTTCACCCGATCTGCAGGGACGCGATCCCTCCATGACGCCACATAGGCGTCACAGGTCAGATTGGCACCGACTTTCATGACACCTACGTGGCGTCACAGGTCGGGAAGGGGTTAAGGCCCTGAAACTCTGACTTCCTCTGTCAGTCAACAGTTTTTCTATCTGGTCTATTGGCCTGTTCTGTGATCCTGTTGGGTCGTCCTTATTTGTCTCGTTATCTAACCCTGTTTTGTATTTGTCACTGATGTGACCTCTTAGTATCGACCACACCAAAATTGCTCAATGGTATCGGTAGGGATTAACTAATATTTTACATCCAATAGCCAAAGGCCAAAAAAATTAATCAATCTAAAATTAAACAGAACTTTAAATAGTTAAATTAGAAAATAAGAGCAGCTAATGCAAATCATGTGTTAAGTGCACATTAAAATTATACTATGCTCCTTATTGGTCCATTCTGTGTTATAATGTATCCCAAGTTGTCTAATTGTTGCTCTACTTGAGTCATTCAGTTGTAATTTACATGTGGATAGGTCTCCTTAATAGTAACTACAGTGGGGCAAAAAAGTATTTAGTCAGTCAGCAATAGTGCAAGTTCCACCACTTAAAAAGATGAGAGGCGTCTGTAATTTACATCATAGGTAGACCTCAACTATGGGAGACAAACTGAGAAAAAAAAATTCAGAAAATCACATTGTCTGTTTTTTTAACATTTTATTTGCATATTATGGTGGAAAATAAGTATTTGGTCAGAAACAAAATTTCATCTCAATACTTTGTAATATATCCTTTGTTGGCAATGACAGAGGTCAAACGTTTTCTGTAAGTCTTCACAAGGTTGCCACACACTGTTGTTGGTATGTTGGCCCATTCCTCCATGCAGATCTCCTCTAGAGCAGTGATGTTTTTGGCTTTTTGCTTGGCAACACGGACTTTCAACTCCCTCCAAAGGTTTTCTATAGGGTTGAGATCTGGAGACTGGCTAGGCCACTCCAGGACCTTGAAATGCTTCTTATGAAGCCACTCCTTCGTTGCCCTGGCGGTGTGCTTTGGATCATTATCATGTTGAAAGACCCAGCCACGTTTCATCTTCAATGCCCTTGCTGATGGAAGGAGGTTTGCACTCAAAATCTCACGATACATGGCCTGTTATGAACAGGTAATTCAGACCACAATGGACATAGAGGTTCAGAGCACACAAAGTGACCTGACATTTACCAAAAACATAAGACGAGCTCTGAGACGTGGAAACTCTGCTGACCGCAATCCCTAATCCTATCACACCACACTAGAGGTAGCTGTGGATTGCGCCTAACGCTCCCTATGCAACTCGGCACAGCCTGAGAAACTAACTAGCCCTGAAGATAGAAAAATAAGCCTACCTTGCCTCAGAGAAATTCCCCAAAGGAAAAGGCAGCCCCCCACATATAATGACTGTGAGTAAGATGAAAATACAAACACAGAGATTAAATAGATTTAGCAAAGTGAGGCCCGACTTACTGAATAGACCGAGGATAGAAAAGATAGCTTTGTGGTCAACACAAAAACCTACAAACAACCACGCAGAGGGGCAAAAAGACCCTCCGCACCGACTAACGGTACGGAGGTGCTCCCTCTGCGTCTCAGAGCTTCCAGCAAGCAAGAAAAACCAATATAGCAAGCTGGACAGAAAAAATAGCAAACAAAAAACAACACAAGCAAAACTTAGCTTATGCAGGATAGACAGGCCACAGGAACGATCCAGGAGGAAGCAAGACCAATACTAGAACATTGACTGGAGGCCAGGATCAAAGCACCAGGTGGAGTTAAATAGAGCAGCACCTAACGACTTAACCTCATCACCTGAGGAAGGAAACTCAGAAGCCGCAGTACCACTCTCATCCACCAAAGGAAGCTCACAGACAGAACCAGCCGAAGTACCACTCTCGACCACAGGAGGGAGCTTGGCCACAGAATTCACAACAATGGCCCCATTCATTCTTTCATGTACCCGGATCAGTCGTCCTGGCCCCTTCGCAGAGAAACAGCCCCAAAGCATGATGTTTCCACCACCATGCTTTACAGTAGGTATGGTGTTTGGTGGATGCAACTCAGTATTCTTTTTCCTCCAAACACGACAAGTTGTGTTTCTACCAAACAGTTCCAGTTTGGTTTCATCAGACCATAGGACATTCTCCCAAAACTCCTCTGGATCATCCAAATGCTCTCTAGCAAACTTCAGACGGCCTGGACATGTAATGGCTTAAGCAGTGGGACACGTCTGGCACTGCAGGATCTGAGTCCATGGTGGCGTAGTGTGTTACTTATGGTAGGCCTTGTTACATTGGTCCCAGCTCTCTGCAGTTCATTCACTAGGTCCCCCCGCGTGGTTCTGGGATTTTT
The DNA here is from genome assembly GCF_032444005.1 of Ranitomeya imitator. NCBI lineage: Eukaryota > Metazoa > Chordata > Amphibia > Anura > Dendrobatidae > Ranitomeya > Ranitomeya imitator. Next base: position 449,961,883 of record NC_091287.1, on the reverse strand, counting down.
GCTCACCGTTCTTGTGATCATTCTGACCCCACGGGGTGGGATTTTGCATGGAGCCCCAGATCGAGGGAGATTATCAGTGGTCTTGTATGTCTTCCATTTTCTAATTATTGCTCCCACTGTTGATTTCTTCACTCCAAGCTGGTTGGCTATTGCAGATTCAGTCTTCCCAGCCTGGTGCAGGGCTACAATTTTGTTTCTGGTGTCCTTTGACAGCTCTTTTGTCTTCACCATAGTGGAGTTTGGAGTCAAACTGTTTGAGGGTGTGCACAGGTGTCTTTTTATACTGATAACAAGTTTAAACAGGTGCCATTACTACAGGTAATGAGTGGAGGAAAGAGGAGACTCTTAAAGAAGAAGTTACAGGTCTGTGAGAGCCAGAAATCTTGATTGTTTGTTTCTGACCAAATACTTATTTTCCACCATAATATGCAAATACAATGTTAAAAAAAACAGACAATGTGATTTTCTGGATTTTTTTTTCTCAGTTTGTCTCCCATAGTTGAGGTCTACCTATGATGTAAATTACAGACGCCTCTAATCTTTTTAAGTGGTGGAACTTGCACTATTGCTGACTGACTAAATACTTTTTTGCCCCACTGTATATAGGTGTACAGCTCCAATAGCTTCAAATTGATTAACTAGTGAAGAGCAAAAGGACTGGCTGTATACAGTTATATGAAAAAGTTTGGGCACCCTATTAATCTAAAGCTTAGTGTTTTATAAAAAAAATGTTTTTTTTGCAACAGCTATTTCAGTTTCATATATCTAATAACAGTAATGTTTCTGCCTTGAAATGAGGTTTATTGTACTAACAGAAAATGTGCAATCTGCATTCAAACAAAATTTGACAGGTGCATAAGTATGGACACCCTTATCATTTTCTTGCTTTAAATACTCCTACATACTTTTTACTGACTTACTAAAGCACTTTTTTTGGTTTTCTAACCTCATTGAGCTTTGAACTTCATAGCCAGGTGGATGCAATCATGAGAAAAGCTACTTAAAGTGGCCACTTGCAAGTTTTTCTCCTGTTTGAATCTCCTCTGAAGAGTGGCATCATGGGCTCCTCAAAACAACTGTCTAATGATCTGAAAACAAAGATTATTCAACATAGTTGTTCAGGGGAAGGATACAAAAAGCTGTCTCAGAGATTTAACCTGTCAATTTCCACTGTGAGGAACATAGTAAGGAAATGGAAGAACACAGGTACAGTTCTTGTTAAGGCCAGAAGTGGCAGGCCAAGAAAAACATCAGAAAGGCAGAGAAGAAGAATGGTGAGGTCAGTCAAGGACAATCCTCAGACCACCTCCAGAGAGCTTCAACTTGCCGCAGATGGTGTCACTGTGCATCGGTCAACTGTTGTGAATTCTGTTGTCAAGCTCCCTCCTGTGGTCATGAATGGTACTTCGGCTGGTTCTGTCCATGGGCTTCCTCTGTTGGTTGTGAGTGGGGCTGCGGCTTCTGAGTTTCCTTCCACAGGTGACAAGGTTAATTCGTTAGCTGGCTGCTCTATTTAACTCCCCTTAGATCATTGCTCCATGCCACTTGTCAATGTTCCAGTATTGGTCTAGTTCTCTCCTGGATCGTTCTTGTGACCTGTCTTCCCAGCAGAAGCTAAGTTCCTGCTTGTTTTTCTTTAGTTTGCTATTTTTCTGTCCAGCTTGCTATTTTGATTTTTGTCTTGCTTGCTGGAAGCTCTGGGACGCAGAGGGAGCACCTCCGCACCGTGAGTCGGTGCGGAGGGTCTTTTGCGCCCTCTGCGTGGTCTTTTTGTAGTTTTTTGTGCTGACCGCAAAGTTACCTTTCCTATCCTCAGTCTGTTCAGTAAGTCGGGCCTCACTTTGCTAAATCTATTTCATCTCTGTGTTTGTATTTTCATCTTTACCCACAGTCATTATATGTGGGGGGCTGCCTTTTCCTTTGGGGAATTTCTCTGAGGCAAGGTAGGCTTATTTTTCTATCTTCAGGGCTAGCTAGTTCCTTAGGCTGTGTCGAGTTGCATAGGGAGCGTTAGGAGCAATCCACGGCTATTTCTAGTGTGTGTGATAGGATTAGGGATTGCGGTCAGCAGAGTTCCCACGTCTCAGAGCTCGTCCTATATTATTTGTAACTATCAGGTCATTCCGTGTGCTCTTAACCACCAGGTCCATTATTGTCCTTACCACCAGGTCATAACAGTCAACTATACAATGCACTTTGCACAAGGAGAAGCTGTATGGGAGAGTGATGCGAAAGAAGCCGTTTCTGCAAGCACGCCACAGAGTCGTCTTAGGTATGCAAAAGCACATTTGGAGAAGCCAATTTCTTTTTGGAAGAAGGTCCTGTGGACTGATGAAACCAAGATTGAGTTGTTTGGTCATACAAAAAGGCGTTATGCATGGCGGCCAAAAACACAGCATTCCAAGAAAAACACTTGCTACACACAGTAAAATTTGGTGGCGGTTCCATCATGCTTTGGGGCTGTGTGGCCAATGCGGGCACCGGGAATCTTGTTAAAGTTGAGAGACCCATGGATTCCTCTCAGTATCAGAAGATTCTTGACAATAATGTTCATGAATCAGTGACAAAGTTGAAGTTACGCAGGGGATGGATCTTTCAGCAAGACAATGATCCAAAACACCGCTCCAAATCTACCCAGGCATTCATGCAGAGGAACAATTACACTGTTCTGGAATGGCCATCCCAGTCCCCAGACCTGAATATCATTGAACATCTGTGGGATCATTTGAAGAGGGCTGTCCATGCTCGACGACCATCAAACTTAACTGAACTGGAATTGTTTTGTAAAGAGGAATGGTCAAAAATACCTTCATCCAGGATCCAGGATTAAAAGCTACAGGAAGCGACTAGAGGCTGTAAAAGGAGGATCCACTAAATATTAATGTCACTTTTCTTGTGGAGTGCCCATACTTATGCACCTGTCAAATTTTGTTTGAATGCAGATTGCACATTTTCTGTTCGTACAATAAACCTCATTTCAAGGCAGAAACATTACTGTGTCCAACAGTTATTAGATATATGAAACTGAAATACTGTTGCAAAAAAAAACAATTTTTATAAAACATTAAGCTTAAGATTAATAGGGGTGCCCAAACTTTTTCATATAACTGTAAGAGGAATATTAATGTGCACTTTAACATATTATTAGCACTAGCAACTCATATTTTTAATTTAACAATTAAAAGATATGTTTTATTTTGGATTGGTTCAAATTAGATTTTTTGGCCTTTGACTATTGGATTTAAAACTCTTGGTATTGACACCGCGAGACGACTCTTCTGACCCCAAGCTTGCTCTACCAGGTGGCAGCTGACTCGACGGCCTAAACCTAAGGGTTTCTGTGTAAGTCCAGATCCTTGTAAAGGAATTAAATGGTGAAGACCAGAAAAACCCAGGAGATCTGGTGGACAGAGTGGCTTGCCCTAAGCCTTTACATGAAATATCTATTGACAACTGTGAGGCTTCCAGGAACCGTGCCATTTTGACACGCAATATACCAAAGGAGTTACAGCTTTGTAGAACAGAGCTTTGTTATTCTGATTTTCCTTGGAAATTCAATTTGCAGTGATGTTATGCTCATTCTCACTTCATCACTCACCTCTCCAGACCCTTCACTACTCACAGTCACCATTCCAGTTCTAATTGCATCTTCTGGTCACAGCCTCAAGTGTTAAAACACCACTGCAGCAGATTGTTTTATTGCATTATTGCAACGCTGAAGTGATACTACTAATGTAAGTCCCCTGCCCCTAGACTTATACGTACCAGCCGCCATCTTCATCTGCTATCGACGAAGCTCATGTTGGTCTCAAGCAGTTGGTGACCTGTCGGATCGCTCCAATGTTTGCTGGGTGATCCGGAAGTCACAACTCAGGGTAAGTCTATGAGATCCAAAATGAGGCCAGAATGAGACCCTCATAGACTTACATTTTGGTAGCTTATGACAGTTTCCTCTGACTTCTGGTAAGACAGAGGTTGCCGTCACAATATAGCGGATCGGATCTGGAGCGGTGCCATGAAGAGCTGAAGACGGCAGCTGGTAAGTATAAGACTAGAATCAGGAATCTAAGATTAGTAGCACAACTCCAGTGCTGGGAAAAAAAACTGGACTGGTGCTTTCAATCAACCGGGCCGCTTCACGCTAGGCAGAGACTTGCGGCTCTGATGAGCCCTAGGAGTGTTCGCAGCAAACACGTGTAAAGTCACAACATCATGACATTACAACGTGCGCCATGAACTTACGTATGCATGAAGAATCCCATGGATTCAGGGCTCACAGCAGTGATAAGAAAATATGACAAGGGCCCAATGGGTGACATGGGGAGTGGAGGGTCCGGAGAGGTGAGAGGTAGAATCTTATTAAGTACTTTTTTTAAATTTTTTAACCATTTGTTGGTCTTTTACGTTTAGGTGTCCCTTTTTTGTTGGATCTGCTCAGAAGCATGATTAAGGCTTTTAGGTCGAAATGTGTTGGTTTTGCTAACCGAGCTGTCCCGTTTATATTTATGGTCCTGAAATAAATTTAAAGGTTTTAGTCCACTCACGGAGTGCCGCATATCTTTTCACCACTGTGCCGAAGCAAATTACAAAAAATCTGCATTTTGAAGAATGTGTATTTTTGTAATATTCAAGTAGAATTCAGTTCCTCTCAGATATGTTTGCTCATGTCTTGTTTATAGGGTGCAATGGATGTTTCCTACATCTTTTCACAAAATTCCTGGTGCCAAGATGAGCCTCCGAGTGAAAGCCAAACACCAAGCAGCTTGTGTGGATGTAACCATGAGCCGCAATTTTAATAATTTTCTGGCAGGATCAACTGCTAGATTTTCAATTCCAGATTTCCATTTTAAAAAATTATGTATTTTTATGCCTATTTTATGGGAGTATGCCTATTGCATACTTGTGTTCACATAACCGCTGTTCTCAGCACTGACACTGGAGATTCTTCATAGCAGGCAATGCGAACGATGTGAGGATTCACAAGTCTGCAGTCACACAGATTATCGTAACACTCATAGTGACTGCAGACTTGTAATTTTAGTCCGAACAACCCCTTTAATCCAATTCAAACTTTATATATATATATATATATATATATATATAGATGATGCAGCTCAAGATGAACAGTAACATATAAATCATAAAAAGTGACAAATGAAGCTGAGCATAGAATTATTTGAAGAACGTGTTGCTACTTATGCACATTGAGTTGATGTCAAATAAGTATTTTTCTGCTACCTGTATACACATGCCAGACAATGGACAACTTCAGGTCCATATATGAAGTAAAAAGAGAAGGAAAAAATAACTACAAATTTTCCTGTAAATTTGTGGCAAAACCTACATGAGTTAAATATGGATTAACGCCAAATTTCACTCTATACATTTCAAAGGGTGAAATCCGCAATGAAAATCTGCAGCGTAAATTGATATGATCTAAAATTCGCACCATAGGTAAATTTTCATTGCGAGTAAGTGCGGACTTATTACCGTGCATAAATTAGATTTACTTACCCATTTTATACCCTGAAAATGAAATATGAACAGAATATCAGCATATATCTGCACCTTGTGAACATATCTTATCAGTGTGAGTTTTTTACAGTCAACTAATTAACTAAAGCAACATCTATAAAAATATGTGTCCTTTAACATAGAGACACTTGTTGACCTTGTTGTGAAATTGACGAATATATTGAAGAATTGTAAATTGCAGAAGCTTCTATAGGTGCTATTCATGGTGGTCGCCCAGTCTAATTACAAAGGAGCTTAGAAAATGCTTAGCCGTCTTACAGGACAGAAGTGAATAAGTAGCTACAGCGATTGACTCCACTGGGACATTCAGGAAGACAGAATTTAATCAAGAGGAGGAGAAGTAGAAGAGAATAACATCTGCCAACCCAAAGAAGTCATCTGCTGTGACTCCCCTCATCTGACACATGGACACACTCATTCTAGAGCCTTAATTAAAAGAAAGTATCTCTTCTTGTTCACAAATGAAAACTATGCAATGTAATACATGAAAAATTTTGGTGAGAGAATTCTTATTCCAGAAATGGGAAGTTAATTCTAAAAACTTGCATTAAGGTTTCCACATTCCCACTACTTGGAAACTAAGAAACAATTACATTTGTTTAATTTGTCATTGGTTGATTATTCTGATGATTACCAGAATAACGCACACTGGTATATAACATTGCTATGTACATTATATAATGGCGGCATGAACTTCATTGTCCTCTACATCTTCATATTCTGATATATGTATTATACAACGGTAACAGTGTTCAGAACAGGTTGTCTGTATAATTCCAATATTCAGTCTATTAAAAAAAAAGTGGCATTCTCTACAAAAGCAATAAAAGACGACATTGAGCCGAGATCTCAATCTGCTCATGCGCCGCCCGCAATGACGGTACAGGCGTGAAATTTCATAAAGGAGACGGTCACTGAACTTCAGGTCACAGCGGCAAATGGAAGGTCCGGGGGCAGGATCAGTAGACCTGGTGCACAGTCCGACTCCTGAGTATCGAAATCTCATTACCAGAAGACTTCAAATGCTGGATAAAGAAGAACAGATTGAATTTCTTCACCCAATGTGTCAATTTAATCAGTATATCAGTCACATTATGGCCATGACTTCATAACTTGAATAATCGTGCTGACAGCTTCTCTTTAATATCTGTGCTGAAGTCTGATGTGGACACTCATTTGAGGTATCATATTTTAATTTAAGAAACTTTATTGAGAAAAATAAAAAAAAAATCCACTTGGATCTTCATTGTCAAAGTATATGACTGCAAGAAATGACTGCACCAAGCAACTAGACTGATTAACTTGTCCAAGCACTTTATTTCCAGACTTTACTATGCTACTCAATGATGGCTTCATCTTTTTTTGCTGGTGTTAGGGTTTGTGCACATAACCATCAAAAATCAGAACAAAAAAACTGAAGAGTAGTATCTGTTGTTTTGACTGATAGCACTGATCCCCCTGTTATTCAATGAGCCCGTGCACATGTCCGATTTTTTTCCTCGGATCTAGCGGCCCAAGAAAAAAAATCGGAGCATACGCGATTTTCCTCTGATTATTTTTATTATTATTATTATACATTTTTATAGCGCCATTTATTCCATGGCGCTTTACATGTGAATATGAGGCAAATATAGACAAATACATTAAACATGAGCAGATAACAGGCACACGGGTACATAAGGAGGGAGGACCCTGCCCGTGAGGGCTCACAGTCTGCAGGAGAGGGATGATGAAACACTAGGAGAGGGTAGGGCAGGTTGCGCGGCGGTTCAGTAACACACTCAGACATTTATGTCTATGGGTCCTTTGAAAAACTTGGACCACACTGGAATAACATCTGAGTGTGGTCCAATATTCACAGACAGACTGGATGGAGAAGAGAAACTCTTTTTTTTTTTTCTCCAAATCAAATCACAGTCTGATCAAACGCTGATCAAACTCGTAGGGCTCACACCCACTTGCGAGAAAAACGTACGAGTGCAATCCGACCAATGTTACTCAATGGGTGACATCTCATTCGCGATTTTTTTCTCAGCCGAAATCGGACTGAGAAAAAAATCGCAGCATGCTGTGATTTGCTGCGATTCTGTGACGAGACTTGCCAATGCAAGTCGATGGGTGCGAGAAAAAAATCGCACGGCATACGGACCATCCGTATGCCGTCCGTTTTTTACAGATACCTTACCATTCCGTGGCACAGAACACTGTAAATGGTCCTGCAAATGATTGTAGAAAAATAGTAGCAGAGAAAAAAACGCATTAGATACACATGTCATACGGATGTCATACGGATGCTATGTGAGAAAAATCGCATTGTACTCGCATGACACTCGCATGGCACTCGTCCATTTTTTTCGGTCCAGATTACGGACCGTTTTTTTTCTCGCAAATGGGTATGAGCCCTAAGGATGAGAGAAAAAAGGTGGTGTGACCCTAGCATTAGTACAATAAGAATGTTCCTCACTGATTGGCCGGCCAGTCATTACATTAGTTCTTGTTACCATTACCCAACTGAATAGTAGGGGCTTGATTCATCAAAATATTTACCTCAGATTGTTAGTTCTGTTATCATTACCCACCCGGACAATGGGGGCCCGATTCATCAAAGTATTCACCTCAGATTGTTAGTTCTGTTATCATTACCCACCCGGACAATAGGGGCCCGATTCATCAAAATATTTACCCCAGATTGTTAGTTCTGTTATCATTACCCACCCGGACAATAGGGGCCCGATTCATCAAAGTATTTACCCCAGATTGTTAGTTCTGTTATCATTACCCACCCGGACAATAGGGGCCCGATTCATCAAAGTATTTACCCCAGATTGTTAGTTCTGTTATCATTACCCACCCGGACAATAGGGGCCCGATTCATCAAAGTATTTACCTCAGAAAATACATAATTTAGCAGTTGACTTTTCAAGCTGACAGCGGATTGTCCTGTCACTTCATTGCAAAATTTGTACACTGACCATAATTTAACAGTCGTAAATTAAGATTAACCCTATTTTATATTACGTGTGTGTGTAATGACCCTGTTATATCGGCTGAGAGGGTAGGGGGACGGGTTTTCTCTTACTTTATAGATGGATGCTATTGAACAAAGCCTCTTAAAAGCGTGTTTATGATCCTGCTCTGCTAAGATGCTGGAAGGCTGCTTTAGCCTCTTCTTTTTTCCACCTTGGCAGCTGTTAGATAATCAATGCAGGTAATATGTCAGTCAGTGGTCAGCCCTACTGCTAATACTGTAAGGAACCGTTTATGGCTGAAATACAAACTGTCAGGCAGTCACTCAGAGAAGTCTGTAGGCAGGCAGCATGGGGAAGATGTCGCTTGTCAGTGCCCTTGGGAGATGATAAAAAGGTGGCCTAAAACCACAAGGATCTGTGAATGCTGACTTTCTGGTACTAGATGAAGAGGAGAGAATGTTTTTATTCTGCAACAGTAATGTCCGTCTATTAAAAGGGAAATATTGTACATATTATAATAATGTTTCTTTATTAATCCATATTTAAATATATAGCATGAAACAAAATACGCTTCCCAAGGGACAGACTGTACAAAGGGAGAGCGAGGCATGCTCCATAGAGCATACAATCAGGGAAGGACTAGATAAAAATGAGGAGCGAATCGACCATAAAGTCCAATATGAAAGAATGGAGAAGAAATAGTATGTTTTATTAACATTCAGGTGACAACAGTATAACAGAACAATGTGATAATATATAAAGACAATAATATAAACGAGGGGTGTACACCCAGACAGTAGAAAACCAGTGTCCAGAGGAAAAAAGAAGTTATATACAAATTCAATTGAGAACAAATAGTATGTAATCCATGCAGAAAAATACACGTAGCACCCACTTAGGCTAATGTCACTATCAGATATTTAAGGCCAAATTGTACAGCTAAAAAGGTGCCGAAAGTGCAATTGAAAGTGCAGGTAGAAGTTTCAATTGTATATGAAAACTAATAGTTTTTGTTCTCAGATGAAGGAGCTATGCACTATGCCCAATGTAAATACTAGTATATGGCACATCATCATAAATAGGGGGTCATGCTTCCTCATAGGTCCCATGTGTAACTGCAGCGCCCCAGGGTCCTGGTCATTGCAGTAATGTCATTCTTCCACCAGGGGGAGTGATGTTACGTCTGAGGGCAATAAGGAAGATCACCTTACCAGGTATCACAAACCACACAACACACTTCACACTCCAGGCCACCAGGGGGAGCTATGCTCCTATCTATTAGGGCACTCCTCACAATTAGGTAAAACTGGTGGCTTGGATAGGAAGTTAAGCAGAAGCTGGTTGGGGATTGACCGAGTCAGACAGGGGACAGGGGAAAGGAGGAACATCAAACCATTGCAGACAGAGAGGTCCCTGACAGGGGTGGGATCTTGTCAGAGGCCTAGCCAGAAGGTTGCAGAGCTGCGCATGCCCCACGTGCGGCAGCATCCTAAGAAAGGACACAAAGGGAATTGCGTTGCTGAGAGTGAGAAACGAAGTCATAGCTGGTATGACCTGGTGGTCAGGACAATAATGGACCTGGTGGTAAAGAGCACACGGAATGACCAGATAGTTACTGATAATATAGGATGAGCTCTGGGACGTGGGAAATCTGCTGACCGCAATCCCTAATCCTATCAACCACACTAGAAATAGCCGTGGATTGCGCCTAATGCTCCCTATGCAACTCGGCACAGCCTAAGGAACTAGGAACCAGAAACCAGGGATTCAAGCTTGAGGAGGCTAATTTGCATATTCCAGGTGCCTTCTGGGAAAAGCGAAGTCTCCCTAAGCTAGAAGATCGTTGGGTACAGCCGGGACCAGCTGCTTGGAAAGCATCACCAAACCAGGGATTCAAGCTTGAGGAGGCTAATTTGCATATTCCAGGTGCCTTCTGGGAAAAGCGAAGTCTCCCTAAGCTAGAAAATCGTTGGGTACAGCCGGGACCAGCTGCTTGGAAAGCATCACCAAACCGCGCGCCGAATTTTTGCCTGTAGGATATTATTGCAAGAGAGCTTGGCTGAGTAGATTACATAAGAAGGAAAACACACAGCAAGTCAGCAGGATCTAGGAGCAACATGGCAGATGTGACAACCTACATGGTGAGCTGCAGCATGTGCTACATGTTCACAGATCGACCAGAAGAAGAATCAAATTTCTCCTGTCAGAAGTGTAGACTAGTGGCCCTTTTAGAAGAAAAGGTGCGGGGTCTGGAAGAAAGAATAGCAACTTTGAAACTCATCAAAGAGAATGAAGACTTTCTAGACAGAACAGAAGCATCTCTACTGGTCACAGAAGGTGAAAAAAGTGTCAGAGAACCTCCAAAAGCAGATGAGTGGAAGCATGTGACCAAAAGAAGCAAGAAGACCATGGAGAAATCACCAACCACACAACTGAAGAACCGATATCAAATCTTTGTAGAGGATGAAGATGGCACACCTAAGGATGAAGCAATACCAGCAAGCAAAAAAGAAAAGGGCACACAGCAACAAGTGACAGCAAAAAGTACAGCCAAGAAGCAACGAAGAGTGGTGGTGGTGGGAGACTCACTACTGAGAGGCACAGAAGCAGCCATCTGCAGACCGGACATAACTGCAAGAGAAGTATGCTGCCTTCCAGGTGCGATGATCAAGGATGTGACCGATAGGATACCAAAGCTCTTCAGCTCCAAGGACGTCCACCCATTTCTTCTGATACATGTTGGCACCAATGACATGGCAAGGAAGGACCTACCGACAATCTGCAAAGACTTTGAAGAGTTGGGGAAGAAAGTAAAGGAACTGGATGCACAGGTAGTTTTTTCTTCTATCCTTCCAGTAGACGGGCAAGGCACCAGGAGATGGAACAGGATCCTTGATGCAAACAACTGGCTAAGACAATGGTGCAGACAACAAGGATTCGGATTCCTGGACCACGGTGTGAATTACTGGTACGATGGACTCCTCGCCAGAGACGGACTACACCTCAACAAACCTGGGAAACACACATTCGCCAGAAGACTTGCTACACTCATCAGGAGGGTGTTAAACTAGAAGAAGAGGGGACGGGAAGAAAAACATTAGACTCAAACAAAGAAGACCCAGGAAAACATACTCAGAAGGGAGGTAAGAACATTTCTAAAACAATCCACAGCGAGGAGATTGGAACAAAACAAAATCCTCTAAACTGCATGCTCGCAAACGCCAGAAGCCTGACAAACAAGATGGAAGAACTAGAAGCAGAAATATCTACAGGTAACTTTGACATAGTGGGAATAACCGAGACATGGTTAGATGAAAGCTATGACTGGGCAGTTAACTTACAGGGTTACAGTCTGTTTAGAAAGGATAGTAAAAATCGGAGAGGAGGAGGGGTTTGTCTCTATGTAAAGTCTTGTCTAAAGTCCACTTTAAGGGAGGATATTAGCGAAGGAAATGAGGATGTCGAGTCCATATGGGTCGATATTCATGGAGAGAAAAATGGTAACAAAATTCTCATTGGGGTCTGTTACAAACCCCCAAATATAACAGAAACCATGGAAAGTCTACTTCTAAAGCAGATAGATGAAGCTGCAACCCATAATGAGGTCCTGGTTATGGGGGACTTTAACTACCCGGATATTAACTGGGAAACAGAAACCTGTGAAACCCATAAAGGCAACAGGTTTCTGCTAATAACCAAGAAAAATTATCTTTCACAATTGGTGCAGAATCCAACCAGAGGAGCAGCACTTTTAGACCTAATACTATCTAATAGACCTGACAGAATAACAAATCTGCAGGTGGTTGGGCATCTAGGAAATAGCGACCACAATATTGTGCAGTTTCACCTGTCTTTCACTAGGGGAACTTGTCAGGGAGTCACAAAAACACTGAACTTTAGGAAGGCAAAGTTTGACCAGCTTAGAGATGCCCTTAATCTGGTAGACTGGGACAATATCCTCAGAAATAAGAATACAGATAATAAATGGGAAATGTTTAAGAACATCCTAAATAGGCAGTGTAAGCGGTTTATACCTTGTGGGAATAAAAGGACTAGAAATAGGAAAAACCCAATGTGGCTAAACAAAGAAGTAAGACAGGCAATGAACAGTAAAAAGAAAGCATTTGCACTACTAAAGCAGGATGGCACCATTGAAGCTCTAAAAAACTATAGGGAGAAAAATACTTTATCTAAAAAACTAATTAAAGCTGCCAAAAAGGAAACAGAGAAGCACATTGCTAAGGAGAGTAAAACTAATCCCAAACTGTTCTTCAACTATATCAATAGTAAAAGAATAAAAACTGAAAATGTAGGCCCCTTAAAAAATAGTGAGGAAAGAATGGTTGTAGATGACGAGGAAAAAGCTAACATATTAAACACCTTCTTCTCCACGGTATTCACGGTGGAAAATGAAATGCTAGGTGAAATCCCAAGAAACAATGAAAACCCTATATTAAGGGTCACCAATCTAACCCAAGAAGAGGTGCGAAACCGGCTAAATAAGATCAAAATAGATAAATCTCCGGGTCCGGATGGCATACACCCACGAGTACTAAGAGAACTAAGTAATGTAATAGATAAACCATTATTTCTTATTTTTAGGGACTCTATAGCGACAGGGTCTGTTCCGCAGGACTGGCGCATAGCAAATGTGGTGCCAATATTCAAAAAGGGCTCTAAAAGTGAACCTGGAAATTATAGGCCAGTAAGTCTAACCTCTATTGTTGGTAAAATATTTGAAGGGTTTCTGAGGGATGTTATTCTGGATTATCTCAATGAGAATAACTGTTTAATTACATATCAGCATGGGTTTATGAGAAATCGCTCCTGTCAAACCAATCTAATCAGTTTTTATGAAGAGGTAAGCTATAGGCTGGACCACGGTGAGTCATTGGACGTGGTATATCTCGATTTTTCCAAAGCGTTTGATACCGTGCCACACAAGAGGTTGGTACACAAAATGAGAATGCTTGGTCTGGGGGAAAATGTGTGTAAATGGGTTAGTAACTGGCTTAGTGATAGAAAGCAGAGGGTGGTTATAAATGGTATAGCCTCTAACTGGGTCGCTGTGACCAGTGGGGTACCGCAGGGGTCAGTATTGGGACCTGTTCTCTTCAACATATTCATTAATGATCTGGTAGAAGGTTTACACAGTAAAATATCGATATTTGCAGATGATACAAAACTATGTAAAGCAGTTAATACAAGAGAAGATAGTATTCTGCTACAGATGGATCTGGATAAGTTGGAAACTTGGGCTGAAAGGTGGCAGATGAGGTTTAACAATGATAAATGTAAGGTTATACACATGGGAAGAAGGAATCAATATCACCATTACACACTGAATGGGAAACCACTGGGTAAATCTGACAGGGAGAAGGACTTGGGGATCCTAGTTAATGATAAGCTTACCTGGAGCAGCCAGTGCCAGGCAGCAGCTGCCAAGGCAAACAGGATCATGGGGTGCATTAAAAGAGGTCTGGATACACATGATGAGAGCATTATACTGCCTCTGTACAAATCGCTAGTTAGACCGCACATGGAGTACTGTGTCCAGTTTTGGGCACCGGTGCTCAGGAAGGATATAATAGAACTAGAGAGAGTACAAAGGAGGGCAACAAAATTAATAAAGGGGATGGGAGAATTACAATACCCAGATAGATTAGCGAAATTAGGATTATTTAGTCTAGAAAAAAGACGACTGAGGGGCGATCTAATAACCATGTATAAGTATATAAGGGGACAATACAAATATCTCGCTGAGGATCTGTTTATACCAAGGAAGGTGACGGGCACAAGGGGGCATTCTTTGCGTCTGGAGGAGAGAAGGTTTTCCACCAACATAGAAGAGGATTCTTTACTGTTAGGGCAGTGAGAATCTGGAATTGCTTGCCTGAGGAGGTGGTGATGGCGAACTCAGTCGAGGGGTTCAAGAGAGGCCTGGATGTCTTCCTGGAGCAGAACAATATTGTATCATACAATTATTAGGTTCTGTAGAAGGACGTAGATCTGGGGATTTATTATGATGGAATATAGGCTGAACTGGATGGACAAATGTCTTTTTTCGGCCTTACTAACTATGTTGCTATGTTACTATGTTACTAGCTAGCCCTGAAGATAGAAAAATAAAGCCTACCTTGCCTCAGAGAAATTCCCCAAAGGAAAAGGCAGCCCCCCACATATAATGACTGTGAGTAAAGATGCAAATACAAACACAGAGATGAAATAGATTAAGCAAAGTGAGGCCCGACTTACTGAACAGACTGAGGATAGGAAAGGTAGCTTTGCAGTCAGCACAAAAACCTACAAAAAGACCACACAGAGGGCGCAAAAAGACCCTCCGCACCGACTCACGGTGCGGAGGCGCTCCCTCTGCGTCCCAGAGCTTCCAGCAAGCAAGACTAAAATCAAAATAGCAAGCTGGACAGAAAAATAGCAAACCAGAGAAAAACAAGCAGTCACTTAGCTTCTGCTGGGAAGACATGTCACAAGAACGATCCAGGAGTGAACTAGACCAATACTGGAACATTGACAGGTGGCATGGAGCAATGATCTAAGTGGAGTTAAATAGAGCAGCCAGCTAACGAATTAACCTCGTCACCTGTGGGAGGAAACTCAGAAACACCCACAGCCACCAGAGAAAGTCCATGGACAGAACCAGCCGAAGTATCATTCATGACCACAGGAGGGAGCCCGACAACAGAATTCACAACACATAGCACAATGAGAGGAATCCAGAGGGAGTTCTGCCCTGCAATAGGCTGCCTCCCTCTGAGGCGCAGAAGCCGGTAGCCAGAACACCGAGGGAGTAAGGATCTCTATGCTTTACTTCAGAGACTGGCAGGACAGTTAATTCCACGTTAGCTGCCCAACCTTATACCCAGGAGGCACAGTGGCAACTTGTGGGTCCTGGGGCGTCGTAGGGTCCCTGTAAAAAGCCTCAGGCCATCAGTCATGCAGGTTTGTCCTATCCATACCATCTGAGGGACAGAGAGAAAGAGACATAACATCTAAAACACCAACATCAGTTGTGAGGACCACACCGAGAAGCTCAGCAGGGAGGGACTACAACAGTCAGGCGCTAGAGGAAGGCTACTGATTTCCACCTGGATAAGGGGACTCTGGATTTGCCTTCAGACCGGCCGGACTCTGCCTACCCTGTGATCTGGTGCTCTGGACGCTGAAGCCTTCAGTAACGGTAAAGAGACTGCAACCATGTGTCCTCGTTATTCACTGCGCCTTACAACATCCACCATTCACCATCTACACTCTGGGAAGCCCTGGGGATACACTTCACCTGTGGGAAGGTATACCATCTAGCTGCCATAACATCACCCCAGCGGACCCCTCAGCAGCGTCGGTCACCCTGACCGAATACCACAGGTGGCGTCATGAACATTATCCTATTAACTTTCGTCCTTTTATTGGACACCCCTCAAAGGGCCACGGACCGGGTCAGGCCACCATGACATCCCCGATGAGAACCGGAGGACCCGGCTCCGAGTACCCCACTGCCCTGACGTGGGGGCGCTCCACAACCATGTTAATTATTTGCAGGTATTACCACAATCAGGGAAGGACGTGGGAAAGAAATGGAAGGAAAAGCTGCTCAGATGGCAAGCTATAGGCTTTTTTTGTAAAAAGTTAGCTTTTCAAGTAGCTTTTGAAGGTTTGAATGATGGAAGAGAGTCTGATGTGTTGCGCTAGTTACTTTTCATAAAATCAATAGTAGAAAAGGATATACGGATACTTCTGCTGTGCTGCTGGTCAAGGAGATATTCAATGGAGATGCTGGTGTTGAACAAAGAGCAGTTTTATTAATCTACACATTTCAGAGTTGAACAAATGCCTTCACCAGGAAAAAATAAAACACTTTTTCCTAAACTGTATGGCTGGATCACACACAGCAAGATACGGCCAAGTCTCTCAGGTTAAAACCAAGCTCTGGCACCGGCACTTCAGAGCGGAGCGTGCGGCCGCATAGCAATACATGGATACTGGCCGTATCGCGCTGTAGTGTGACTCCGGCCTAACTGTTACTTCTAGTGACCTGCCAGCAGCATTTCTGCATCTGCCTCCAGCTCCGCCCCATCCTCACTGTTCTCTTCATAGACTTAAGCCCGAAACACGTGTCCACAGGTAGGAATTGGTTGGCTGTGTAAATTTAGAAACTAATCCGCAGCATTGCACGCTTGGCGATTCCAAGCGCTGTGGATTAGACAGGGGTGGAAAGAGATGATTTGCATAGCTCCGCCTACTGCAAAGGATTCTGGGTAAACCTGCTATTCTTTGTATTATGCTGCTTGCAAGTACTTTCCGTTTCAGGAAAGCATCCACTATGTATTTCCTTTAAGTAGAGGGCTTTTCGGTCTCTTTCGTCCCGCTACATTTAGCCCAACTTGGGTCTCTCCCTAAGGTGGCTAGCATGTATGTATCGCTTGCTCACCGAGCCCCACTCCATACAGCCAACCAATTCCAGCCCTGTGCTGATGAGGGCCTAAAGCCCGAAACACGTGTCCACAGGTAGGAATTGGTTGGCTGTGTAAATTTAGAAACTAATCCGCAGCATTGCACGCTTGGCGATTCCAAGCGCTGTGGATTAGACAGGGGTGGAAAGAGATGATTTGCATAGCTCCGCCTACTGCAAAGGATTCTGGGTAAACCTGCTATTCTTTGTATTATGCTGCTTGCAAGTACTTTCCGTTTCAGGAAAGCATCCACTATGTATTTCCTTTAAGTAGAGGGCTTTTCGGTCTCTTTCGTCCCGCTACATTTAGCCCAACTTGGGTCTCTCCCTAAGGTGGCTAGCATGTATGTAGACTTTTATGAGCAGCAACTGTAATCTGATCACTCAGTGAGGAAAGATCATGAAAACAGATTTTAGCAGTGAATTGAGAGCAAGTTGTCAGTCTAGAAGGAGAAAGAGGCATTTTCACTAACAATATACAATGGGTACGGAAAGTATTCAGACCCCTTTAAATTTTTCACTCTTTGATTCCTTTCAACCATTTCGTAAATTCAAAAAAAAGTTCATTTTTTTTCTCATTAATGTACAGTCTGCACCTCATCTTGACTGACATTTTTGCAAATTGATTAAAAAAGGAAAAACTGAAATATCACATGGTCATAAGTATTCAGATCCTTTGCTCAGTATTGAGTAGAACCACCCTTTTGAGCTAGTACAGCCACGAGTCTTCATGGGAATGATGCAACAAGTTTTTCACACCTGGATTTGGGGATCCTTTGCCATTCTTCCTTGCATATCCTCGCCAGTTCCATCAGGTTGGATGGTGAACGTTGGTGGACAGCCATTTTCATGTCTCTCCAGAGATGCTCAATTGGGTTTAGGTCAGGGCTCTGGCTGGGCCAGTCAAGAGTGGTCACAGAGTTGTTCTGAAGCCACTCCTGTTATTTTAGCTGTGTGCTTAGGGTCATTGTCTTGTTGGAATGTGAACCAAGTCTGAGGTCCAGAGCACTCTGGAAGAGGTTTTCATCCAGGATATCTCTGTACTTCGCCGCATTCATATTTTCTTCAATGACAACCAGTCGTCCTGTCCCTGCAGCTGAAATACACCCCTATAGCATGATGCTGCCACCACCATGTTTCACTGTTGGGATTGTATTGGGCAGATGATGAGCAGTGCCTGGTTTTCTCCACACATACCACTTAAAATTATCCCCAAAAAGGTCTACCTTCATCTCACCAGACCAGAGAATCTTATTGCTCATAGTCTGGGAGTCCTTCATGCGTTTTTTAGCAAACTCTGTGCAGGCTTTCATATGTCTTGCAGTGAGGAGAGGCTTCCGTCTGGCCACTCTGCCATAAAGGCTCGACTGGTGGAGGGCTGCAGTGATAGTTGACTTTGTGGAACTTTTTCAAATCTCCCTACTACATCTCTGGAGCTCAGTTACAGTGACCTTGAGGTTCTTTTTTTTACCTCTCTCACCAAGGCTCTTCTCCCACAATTGCTCAGTTTGGCTGGACGGCAAGGTCTATGAAGACTTCTGGTACTCCCAAACTTCTTCCATTTAAGGATTATGAAGGCCACTGTGCTCTTAGGAACCCTGAGTACTGCAGACATTCTAATGTAACCGTGGCCAGATCTGTGCCTTGCCACATTTCTGTCTCTGAGCTCCTTGGTCAGTTCCTTTGACCTCATAATTCTCATTTGGTCTGACATGCAATGTGAGCTGTGAGGTCTTATACAGACAGGTGTGTGCCTTTCCAAATCAAGTCCTATCAGTTTAATTAAACACAGCTGGACTCCAATGAAGGAGTAGAACCATCTCAAGGAGGATCACTAGGAAATGGACAGCATGTGACTTAAATATTAGTGTCTGAGCAAAGGGTCTGAATACTTATGACCATGTGATATTTCATTTTTTCTCTTTTATTAAATTAAAAAAAAAAAACTACATTTCTGTTTTTTCAAGATGGGGTGCAGAGTGTACATTAATGGGAAAAAACAAACTTTTTTTAATTTATCAAATGGCTGCAATGAAACAAAGAGTAAAAAATTTAAAGGGGTCTGAATACTTTCCATACCCACTGTATACATATATATACAGTATACACAGTGGGAGAAATAATTATTTGATCCCTTGCTGATTTTGTAAGTTTGCCCACTGACAAATACATGAACGATCTCTAATTTTAAGCGTAGGTTAATTTAAACATTGAGAGATAGAATATCAAAAATAAAATACAGAAAATCCCATTGTATAAACTAAGTATTAAATAAGTATTCCATCCCCTACCAACCATTAAGAGTTCTGGCTCCGGCTCTGGCAGTCCAGTTAGATGCTCCTAATCAACTCGTTACCTGCATTTACTACAGCTGTCTTACATAGTCACCTTTAGGCCGGGATCACACATGCGAGAAATACGGCCAGTCTCACATGTTAATAACTGGCATTGCAGCCGTCACTCATGAGTGGAGCGTGCGGCCCCATAGCAATACATGCAGCCACACGCTCTGCTACTGAGTGATGGCGGCAATGCCGGGTATTAACATGCGAGGCTCAGCCGTATTTCTCGCATGTGTGATTCCGGCCTTATAAAAGACTCCTGTCCACAGACTCAATGAATGAGTCAGACTCTAACCTCTGAGAAAGGTGAGAGACCAGCCTAAAACTACACGGGGGGACTTGATAATGATCTCAAGGCATCTGGGACCACAGTCACCAAGAAAACCATTGGTAACACATTATGCTGTAAAGGTGTAAAATCCTGCAGTGACCGCGAGGTCCCCTTGCTCAAGAAAACACATGTGCCGGCCCATCTGAATTTTGCCAATGAACATCTGGATGATTCTGTGAGTGATTGGGAGAAGATGCTGTGGTCAGATGAGACAAAAATTGATCTCTTTGGCATTAACTCAACTCGCCGTGTTTGGAGGAAGAGAAATGCTGTCCATGACCCAAAGAACACCATCCCCACTGTCAAACATGGTGGTGGAAACATTATGTTTTAGGGGTGTTTCTCTGCTAAGGGCACAGGACTACTTCACTGCATCAATGGCAGAATGAATAGAGCCATGTACTGTAAAATCCTGAGTGACAACCTCCTTTCCTCCTCCAGGACATTAAAAATGGGTCGTGGCTCGGTCTTCCAGCAAGACAATGACCCAAAACATACAGCCAAGGCAACAAAGAAGTGGCTCAAAAAGAAGCACATTAAGGTCATTGAGTGGCCTAGCCAGTCTCCAGACCTTAATCCAATAGAAAACTTATGGAGGGAGATGAAGCTCCGAGTTGCCAAGTGACAGCCTCAAAATCTTAAGGATTTAGAGATGATCTGCAAATAGGAGTGGACCAAAATTCCTCCTGACATGTGCGCAAACCTCATCTTCAAGTACAAAAAAAGTCTGGCTTCTGTGCTTGCCAACAAGGGTTTTGCCACCAAGTATTAAGTCTTGTTTGCCAGAGGGATCAAATACTTATTTCTCACTGCAAAAAAACAAATACATTTATATAATTTATACAATGTGATTTTCTGGATTTTATTTTTGATATTCTATCTCTCAATGTTAAAATTAACATAGCCATAAAATTATAGACTGTGGGCAAACTTACAGAATCAGCAAGGGATCAAATACTTATTTCCCTTACTGTACATATGTATGTATTTGAACCACCCCCTTTTCCCCATTTAACAACAGAGAAACGTTATAATAAATATATATGGGAAATTAGGTGCAGCACTAGCTAAGAACAAGGTGCCAAGCCTCCCAGACAAAAAACAAACCTTCAATATAAATTAAAAAAATGGAGGCAACACTCCAATAGAAAGGAGACAAAAATGTTGTTTTTCTAATAACTCACAATGGCAAGGTTTCTGTTATAGATGAGCTTTCCCAAGCTCAAGGTTCTTATATATATTATGATTTTAAATACTTTTTTCCTACCTTTTTACTTTATTTGTTAGTTATTTTAGGGGGTTTTAACCTATGATTGCCTGCTTGCTCTTATCATAGTAATGCTAATATAGTATAGAATGTTTATAGTAATCCTATAACTCTGTGTCTCAGGCTGGACATCACAGAAGAGATCACATGACAAGCTGGGGGCATTGAGCTGGTCCTCCGAATGTCATATCTACCCATGGGCTCCCTGTAATCTTATGACTGATGGGTGTTTGAACCAACATCTGGGCTGTATCACAGAGTATAAATGTCGGTGCTTGATAGCGGCATTTAGCAGGCGTGCTGATCACTGCTGTTACAGACAAATGCCAGCTTTAAAATATAGCCAGCATCAGCCCTATGTGTTTCGAACACGCTATTTGACGTACATATCTGTCATGAAGTGTTAAGGAGTTAAAAGTAGGATAATTGGACCAAACCAGATATAACGGCAGTGGATCGGGAGCACACCACATCCATGTGGGTTCCAATTTGACATATTATAGAGTCATGGTGACTTCCCTTGCTCAAGACTTTTTATCAAATAACTTGACCTCTATGATGCAGACATCTATGTCATCTATGGGTTGTTGAAACTTACTGTCCTTCGTGGAATCCCACTGAAGGACACCAGCATACATACTCCCTGTGATGAGCTATCTCCTTTCCCAGCAGCTAATCCTTGCCTTACTAGTGGATGAACTGTTGCATGTGCTCTTCCACTCTTAGATGCTCATCTGCGGTCCTTTCTACTCACCCCCATTTGCTATCTAAGACACAAACACTTTTGTTGATCCACACAGCTTCTCTTACTTCCGCCAGCTGCTCTGTCTGCACAGGTTGAACTTTCTACTGGCAAGAAACATAAACATGTGTAATGCTCCAGAGGTATGGATACATTTATTATTATTATTTTATTACTATTATTTATTTATATAGCACCATTAATTTCATGGTGCTGTACATGAGAATGGGTTACATACAAAGTACAGATATCACTTACAGTAAGCAAACTAACAATGACAGACTGATACAGAGGAGTGACGACCCTGCCCGGGCTTACATTCTACAGGATGGTGGGGAAGGAAACAATATGTTGAGGGTTGCAGGAGCTCCTTTGCTGTTGAGGTGGTAGCTCCAGTAGTGGTGAGGAGGCAGTGGGGTCAGTGCAGGCTGTAGGCTTTCCTGAAGAGGTGGGTTTTCAGGTTCCGTCTGAAGGATCCAAATGTGGTTGATAGTCGGACGTGTTGGGGCAAAGAATTCCAGAGGATGGGGGATGTTCTGGAGAAGTCTTGGAGGCAGTTGGGTGAGGAGCGAATAAGTGTGGAGGAGAGAAGGAGGTCTTGGGAGGACCAGAGATTACGTTTTTGGTGCTGAACCCATGCCGCTCTCTGAACCTAAAAATTCACCATGAACTTAGCTTGTTATCTAATAAAACACACCACACAGCCTTTGTTACTTACAAGTGTTACTTTCAGACCTCCTCTCTTCTACCAGTGGTATCCTGCCTGGGTCTTAAGGTACCGTCACACTAAGCGACGCTGCAGCGATACCGACAACGATCCGGATCGCTGCAGCGTCGCTGTTTGGTCGCTGGAGAGCTGTCACACAGACAGCTCTCCAGCGACCAACGATGCCGGTAACCAGGGTAAACATCGGGTTACTAAGCGCAGGGCCGCGCTTAGTAACCCGATGTTTACCCTGGTTACCATCGTTAAAGTAAAAAAAAACAACCACTACATACTTACCTACCGCTGTCTGTCCTCAGCGCTGTGCTTCTCTGTACTGGCTGTGAGCACAGCGGCCGGATAGCAGAGCGGTGACGTCACTGCTGTGCTTTCAGGCTGCCCGGCGCTCACAGCCAGAGCAGAGAAGCAGAGTGCCGGGGACAGACAGCGGTAGGTAAGTATGTAGTGGTTGTTTTTTTTACTTTTAGGATGGTAACCAGGGTAAACATCGGGTTACTAAGCGCGGCCCTGCGCTTAGTAACCCGATGTTTACCCTGGTTACCAGCGAAGACATCGCTGAATCGGCGTCACACACGCCGATTCAGCGGTGTCAGCGGGAGAGCCAGCGACCAAATAAAGTTCTGGCCTTTCTGCCCCGACCAGCGACAGCACAGCAGGGGCCTGATCGCTGCTGCCTGTCACACTGGACGATATCGCTAGCCAGGACGCTGCAACGTCACGGATCGCTAGCGATATCGTCCAGTGTGACGGGGCCTTTATTTGACTGCAGTAAATTTCTCTAATGTTGATCCCAGCCTTCTTGGCACATTCAGTTCAGGCGCAGAAGCCACATCTGAATAACATATTCAGATATACATATACACGTTTTACTGTGCCTACCTAACTAAAATAGCATAGTACAACTTAGCAATAATGTATTGCTAGTGGTATACAGCAGATAAAATAAAAACTAGTATAGTACAAATGTGGGCATAAAATGACATAATATGGCATTTGTATGATAATATTCATACATTTAATCCGTTGGTACCTACACCATAACATAGTCAACGATAACCCAAAGCATCGAATAAGAAATATCTCATTCCTAGACAGTCAATGATGTAACAGTGGGGTTCTGGTGGCAATAGTCTTTAATGTTTTCAACTTTTGTAACAGGGTGGCAGATTCATGTTCAACCCTCATGTTCCAAACAAACTGTATAAATCTTTTAAAACTTCACTACTTTCTTAGTGTTTTTATCTTTTCCTGTTTGGTCAGCTCATCCTTTTCCATCATTCTATTTAGAAACATTTGTCATCTAATAGGAGAAGCAGGGTCGCAATAATTCTGACAACCCAATTAGTGGTGGTTCTTCATCATGGGAGATAAAGAACTCTTAGTAATGTTCTGTATATAACCTTGGTTCTCCAAATCATGAAAATTGTCAGGGAACGGAGAGGTCAACTGCCACGCTATTCTATAATCTTTGGCTTCCGTATCTACGACTATTACCTAATCCACACCATTAGATGTGTAAAAAATCTCGGACGATATGGTTTAGCAAGGCAGATTACATTCTAAAATACAGTAAATAAATGAAAATATATGGTGTTTAGGCTGCCATATTTAGACCTCATTCACACAGAATGTGACTTAATCCTCAAACTTTTCCATTGAATTTCTACTTGTTAGGTCCAATCAAGTGTTGTTTATCTTTGTGGCAGATTCATGAACAAGAGGCACGTCTACATTGAGGGAGAAACAGGTGACCATTAATAAACTCCATAGAATATTAAAGGTGTCAAAAGGGGTTCTCCATTAATAGAGAAACACAAATATCATTGTACATAAATTCCTAAATATTTTTATCTCTCAAATCACACTCATTTTGTCTTGAAAGGTAATCACTATAGTACATTAAAATGTCTGCCTACTTTGTTCAGGGACAGAAACCTGTCCACAAATGTTAATAGTAGTGGTGAGCATGTGCTGTAGGAAACTCTAGCCCTCTTTTAATGTGCAGCAAGATATGCTTCTAGAGGATATTCTGATCTAATATTGGAAATACCAAGGGAGCTGAGGTAAGAAGAGGCTGCTCACACTGCTGTCCACCCTGTCTTTCTAATCCTATTCTGGAAATACAAAGGGTGCTTAAGTAAAAAGAGTCTGATCACACTGCTATCCACCTTGCCTTTCTGATCTAATAGTGAAGATAACACAAGTGTTGAAGTAAGAAAAGGCTGCTCACGCTGCTGTCTACCCTGTCCATCTAGTCTAATACCGGAGATATCAGAGTGCTGAGGTGAGAAGAGGCTGCTCACACTGTTGTCCTTCCTGTCTATCTCATCTAATACTGGAGATATCAGTGGTGCTCAGGTAAGAAGAGGCTGCTCACACTGCTGTCCACCCTGTCTATCTGATCAAATACTGGAGATATCAGGGATGCTGAGGTAAGAAGAGGGTGCTCACACTGCTGTCCTTCCTGTCTGTGTGATCAAATACTGGAGATACCAGGGGGGCTGAGGTAAGTAGAAGCTGCTCACACTGCTGTCCACCCTGTCTATGTGATCTAACACTGGAGATACCAGAGGTGCTGAGATAAAAAGAGGCTGCTTACACTGCTGTCCACCCTGTCTATGTGATCTAATACTGGAAATACCTGAGGTGCTGAGGTAAGAAGAGACTGCTCACACTGCTGTCCACCCTGTCTATCAGATCTAATACTGGAGATATCAGTGGTGCTCAGGTAAGAAGAGGCTGCTCACACTGCTATCCACCCTATCTATCTGATCAAATACTGGAGATATCAGGGATGCTGAGGTAAGAAGAGGGTGCTCACACTGCTGTCCATCCTGTCTGTGTGATCAAATACTGGAGATATCAGGGATGCTGAGGTAAGAAGAGGCTGTTCACACTACTGTCCTCCCTGTCTATTTGATCTAATAGTGGAGCTATCAAGGATGCTGAGGTAAGAAGAGGGTGTTCATACTGCTGTCCACCCTCTCTATCTGATCTAATACTGGGCTTACAATTTATTTTGATTAAATGCTAAGGCATCTCATCTTTAGGTTCACAATATCTAGACCGCTCAAAATGTACCGTATGTGGTTTGGTTTATATTTGAGCAATTATTAAAAATACCTGCAAATTTAGATTCTTGAAAACTTGCATAATCTAATCATCTTGTAAATCTCAAAACAAGAGGAAAATAATTATTGGTGATTATTTCTAGAAGAAAATATCAATGAATGTTTGCTAAACTGACTGTAAACAAGGATTTATTTTAAAGCTAACTTGTCCTTCTTGGATTCAGTGCCATACACCACATTATAATTATTCCAACCAGATGACAAACCTTCAGTATACAATCAAATCTTTGAAGAACAACTTTGGAAGTGAAGTCACAAATGAGAACATTTGGTAAGACGACAGAATCAATCAAAGAGAAGCAGATGTCACTAAGGCAGCCTTTGTTTTTAGGACTTGCCAGTCTAAGGTTTAGGAATTAGGTCCATCTCATTATATCTCCTATTGTCATTTATAATGTGTCCCTACAGATTCTCCTCCCCAACTTGCAACCCGATCAGCCACCAGACTGCTCCAACTACATGTGTATAGAAGTCTGTCCTATAGAGTCACGCATAGTTTTACTATAAGGCACACTTAGAGAGGTGGTTAAAGATTATATAGTGTACCACATGCCACAGTCCTTATAATTAGGCATTGATCGTATTCAGTATTATAAAGGGGATGAACCTTCATATAACCCTACAGCAGCATCATAGTGCCAATAATAATGATAATCATCAACATTAACAGAAATAAACACTTGAAATACATCACTCTGTTTGTAATGACTCTATATAATATATGAGTTTCACTTTTTGTATTGAACTGAAATAAATTAACTTTTTGACGATATTCTAATTTTGTGAGAAGCACCTGTAATTCAGGTCAATTTTGGCATGACAACCTTTAGCATTCAAAATGGCATCAGTTCTTCTAAGTACACTTGCACAGAGGTTCTGAAGGCTCTCAGTATGGCAATTGTTTCAATAATCTTGGAGAACTAAGCACAGATCTGAATTGATCAAATTCTCCTCTCTCTTTATGTAATCCCAGACAGACTCAATAATTTTGAGATGAGGGCTCGGATTGGGCCATATCATCTCTTCTAGGACTCCATGTTCTTCTTTAAGCTGAAGGTAATTCTTAATGACATTGGCTGTATGTTTGGGGTCATTGTTGTGCTGCAGAATTAACTTGGAGCTAATCAGACACCCCCTTGTTGGCATTGCATGATGGATAAGCAAGCACCTGTCTGTTTTTCTTTGATACTTTGATGTTTTGAAGGAGATCGATGGGCACACCAAATATTGGTTTGATCTTTTTTGTTTACTCACTTTGCATTTTGTTAATTAAGAAAAAACTATTAACACTTCTATTTTTTTTTTAAGTATTTGTTTCAGCATTTTTCCACACTTGCGTAAGGCTATGTGGCCACGTTGCGGATTCGTGTGTGGATTGTTCTGAACCGTTTTTGAAAAATCCACAGGTAAAACGCACTGGAATTTACCTGCGGATTACCCGTGGATTTACTGCGGATTTCCTGCGTGTTTTGTGTGGATTCCACCTGCGGTTTTACACCTGTGGATTCCTATTGATGAGCAGGTGTAAAGCCCTGCGGAATCCGCACAAAGAATTGACATGCTGCGGAAAATACAACGCTGTGTTTCCAGGCGGTATTTTCCACACCATGGGCACTGCGGATTTGGTTTTCCATAGGTTTACATGGTACTGTAAACCTGATGGAAAACCGCTGCGAATCCGCAGGCAAATCTGCAACGTGTGCACATAGCCTTAAACATTTGGTAGTGGGGAAACAGGCAAAATGTATTTCATGGATATCTCTCCATGGAGTTGTCATAATTAAACAGGTCACTACAGTATAACGGAAGAATGGATCTTAATAACATCAGACCTTGCAATTTGCCACAGTGGTTCAATTAGTTTTTAATTTAATTAAGTAGCAACAAAAAATGATGTAAAACGTATATTCATGGGACACAATAAAAATACCTGAAATGTAGGAAAATGTACTTTTGGGCCCTATTTTTGGCTATGCTACATTACGTACTCGGACGTCCAAGAATAACACAAAGTCCCAGATTGATTACCTTCTTGCACGCTAGGTAATATTGCATTTTCTTTTTTTTTTTCTTTTTCTCCTATTCTTTATCACTGAGAAAGTAGTTGATTACGAACACTAGCCCATGGTATTGGTTTTACGTCTACTGTTGATCATGATGACCTGGTACCTTTTCGTTGAAGTTTACATCTTGACATATTTTAGTCAAGCTAGACCTGCTAGAACCACCTATGGTTGGAGAGGTCTTATCCCTGTATATACAAGTCCAAAAAGTTGGACTGTAGATCAAAGCAACTCTTCCAGACTGTCCACTGAACAAAAGCTGATCAAAGCTTGTTAGTTAAAGCTGAGCCAACAGCTGGACAAAATTCCCTGAGGAGAAAAGCAATCAATATTGTACAGTAATGTACATGAATATTCCAGCTCTATTGAGCAGAGGAAGCCCCTGCTTTAATGTAAGTGACCATACAAATTTACAGGAAACCTTTTGGGAGTGTGCCAGATTACAGGTCTAAGGACCCTCAATGCTGCCCAAATAAACAAAATCCTATTGACTGACAAAGCAAACAGGGCAGCCCTCTGGCTTCAATGGCCCTGATGCATACCCCTTCCAGAATGAACATCTAACAATAGGAAGCTGTGAATGTGGCTTTTGTGCACTTTACAATGCATCCAATGTATGCGAGTGCCAATGTTGTACTTTTAATAGCCCAATATTTGTTTTTACTAGCCAATATGAATAAACTTTAAGACAATGCACACAAATCCGACATCAGTAGTTTCCATAGAATGCTTTCTTTTCAATAACAGCATTCTAGCATGCTGCTTTCCCAAACAGAAGCCATTGGCATAGGGACACAGCTAATAATGATTCCTAACATTAATATTACACTATAAAGCAAATGAGAAAAATAGAATACAACTATTTTGCTTACATTGCTTCAAAATTAGCTAAAATTTGGTAATATTAACCCCTTAAAAACACAGCCAGCTTATATTTTTGCCTTTTCTCTCTCCTTCTTCCAAGAGCCATAACTTTTTTTTTCGTTTTTCCTTCGAAATAGCTGTTTGAGAGTTAATTTTTTTTTTTTGCTTGACAAGTTGTAGTTTTGAGCGACACCATTCATTTTACCATTCAATGTAATGGAAAATAGGAAAAAAAACAAGTTGTATGAAATGTTGCAAAGAAATTCAATTTCACCTTGGTTTTTGGGCTTTGATTTTACAGTGTTCATTGTGTGTGGTAAAGCTGGAATGAAAATACTTCGGATCAGTACATTTATGACAATACGAAACGTGAACAGATTTTCTTTTGTTGCGGTGAAAAATTTTCAGAAGTTAAAAAAATTAGGTTTGTGTCTCCATTTTTCCATTTTTATTTTTCTGTTGTGCTGTGTGAGGTAGTTTTATTGACTCCAGATTGGAGTGTATAGAACATTTTAATGCCTTTTTATTGAATTTTTTAAGGACTAATGACTCAAAATCTGCAATACTGGAGTTTTGATTTCTTTTTAGTTACTTTCTTTAAGGGTATGTGCACACGTATTTTTGAGGGCTGCAGATTTTTCCACAGTGGATTTCATAAATCCGCAGGTAAAAAGCACTGCGTTTTACCTGCGGATTTACTGCGGTTTTTATGCGGAATTTGTGCGGATTCCTCCTGCGGTTTTACACCTGCGGATTCCTTTTATGGAGCAGGTGTAAACCACAGCGGAATCCGTGCAAAGAATTCACATGCTGCGGAATGTAAACCGCAGCGTTTCCACACGTTTTTTCCCGCAGCATGGGCACTGCGGATTGCGTTTTCCATAGGTTTACATTGTACTGCAGCAAAATCCGCAACGTGTACACATAGCCTTACCGTTATGTGCAAATTTAAAATTTTGATAAAATGGACTTTCACAGACATAATATCAAACATGTTTACTTTTTATATTTCATAGATTTCAATTAGTTCAAGACCTGGCTAGTTTTCTCCCGTTCCTGACCAGGCACTGTCTCCGATTTTTTTTTCTACATGAGATTCAGAGCTGTAAACATTTTTGTCGTTCAGATACTCTAATAATTTTTAATCTTATTTCATAATAAGGGAATCATGTTTATGTTATTTCTTTTTTTGTGTATATTGGGCACTATCAGTGGGAAATGAAAGGAAATGTGTATCTGTTTTTCACATTTTTCATTGTTGTAAACAACCACAATAGACCACTGAAATATAAATTAAAAATCTTTCCCCATTTTATATTTTTACATATTGGACACTTTTTGTTTTCTTTTACAAAGTCTAGGCTAGGAACAGGAATTTGAAATAATCTGCGCTTATTTATTTTCCCCGCTTTTTATATATTTATTTATTAGTCATTTATTTCGCATTTTTTTCGCCACCTAAAGTCACAGAAGACCTTTGCAGCCCATTTTAATATTGAACAGAACACAACTGTTTATTGCACTGCACTCGGATGTCATTCGATGGAAGTCCAATTACCGCGGACACAAAGAATGGAGAAGATATTAAGTTCTCTTTCTTCTTCACGTCTGTGATACGATTGTCTCATGCAGATGAAGTCGGATCACACTTTGATCAAACTCTGTAAGCCCGGTTTCACACGTCAGTGGCTCCGGTACGTGTGGTGACAGTTTCCTCACGTACCGGAGACACTGACTCACGTAGACACATTAAAATGAATGTGTCTCTGCAGATGTCAGCGTGTTTTCACGGACCGTGTGTCCGTTTGCAAAACACAGAGACATGTCAGTGTTCGTGGGAGCGCACGGATCACATGGACCCATTTAAGTCAATGGGTCCGTGTAAACACGTACCGCACACGGATGCTGTCCGTGTGCCATCCGTGTGCTGTCCGTGTGCATTTTTCCTGTCATAGGGTTAAAATTGTAAAAATTGTTGCAATACATGGACACGGACACACGTACAGCACACGTACAGCACACAGACAGCACACGGACCCTAAAAATGTACTCACGGACATCACACGGATCCCACACGGATGGCCTGTGTGAGCACACGGACACACGGACACGGACAACTCCGGTACCGTTTTCTCCGGTACCGGAATTATCTGGACGTGTGAGACTGGCCTTAGGGTTTGAGTCGAGTGTCATGAGAGAATCAACGGCCGTGTGACCCTGGCCTAACATTCACTTACAGGCTGCCGTCACACTAGCAGTATTTGGTCAGTATTTTACATCAGTATTTGTAACCAAAACCAGGAGTGGGTGATAAATGCAGAAGTGGTGCATATGTTTTTATTCTACTTTTCCTCTAATTGCTCCACTCCTGGTTTTGGCTACAAATACTGATGTAAAATACTGACTAAATACTGCTAGTGTGACGACAGCCACAGTGTGTATAATATGTAATACAATGTGTGTGTAAAATACAGTCTGTCTGACTGTCTTAACATTCAGCTACAGTGTGTGTATGTGTGTGATATGCAGTTACAGTGTGTGTGTGTGTGTGTGTGATATGTAGTTACACTGTGTGTATTTGTGTGTGTGGTATGCAGTTACAGTTTATGTGTGTGAATGTGTGTGTGGGTGTGTGTGTGTGTGTGTGTGTGATATGCATTTACAGTTTATGTGTGTGAATGTGTGTGTGCATGTGTGTGATATGCAGTTAGTGTGTGTGTGTGTGTGAGTGTGTGTGTGTGTGTGATATGCAGTTACAGTTTGTTTGTGAATGTGTGTGTTTGTGATGTGCAGTTAGTGTGTATGTGCATGTGTGTGTGATATGCAATTACAGTGTGTGTGTGTGTGTGTGTGATATGCAGTTAGTGTGTGTGTGTGTGTGTGTGAGTGTGTGTGTGTGTGTGTGTGATATGCAGTTACAGTTTGTTTGTGAATGTGTGTGTTTGTGATGTGCAGTTAGTGTGTGTGTGCATGTGTGTGTGATATGCAATTACAGTGTGTGTGTGTGTGATATGCAGTTGCAGTTTGTATGTGTGTGTGTGTGTGATATTCAGTTACAGTGTCTGTGTGTGAGATATTCAGTTACAGTGTGTGTGTGTTATATGCAGGTACAGTGTGTGCATGTGTGTAACATACATTATGTAACATTCAGTGTGTGTGTAGCATTCAGTCATTCTGTGTGTGTGCGTGTGTTATCAATGTTTAAAAATACCACCAGTAGCCAATGATAGTTCACAGGTGTAACATGTTGGCAATCACCCAAGCAACTAATAAAATGCTCATTCAGCAGGTGATTGGATATTCTTTGCCAAATAAAAATTATTGTTTTCGACAGCACGCCATCGCATATAAATAGGAGTTCCACTGCATAAGGGCTCCCCTGCCTTGATTGCATTGTTACTGACAGTAAACAGCTTAGCAAGGGTGGCGTACCTCTTTTTCCCCAGAATTCAGGATGCGTATCGGTACCCTCCCCTTAGGGACATCGACTACCCCCTGGCTGTCAGCATGGTGGGCCTACTATCAGAGTAAAAGGGTTCTACCAGGCCCTGCTAGTCTTGACCTCTGAGGCCTATTGCTGCTCGACACCAAAATAACATTTCACTCCTAGGGGGTATTGCAATGGGGATTAGATCACTCACTCTAAAGGTACCATCTCACAGTGGCATTTTGGTCGCTACGACGACACGATCCGTGACGTTCCAGCGATATACTTACGATCTTGCTGTGTCTGACACGCTACTGCGATCAGGGACCCCGCTGAGAATTGTACGTCGTAGCAGATCGTTTGAAACTTTCTTTCGTCGTCAAGTGTCCCGCTGTGGCGGCATGATCGCACCGTGTAACAAAGGTGTGCACGATATTGTATACGATGTAATGGGTGGAGGAGCTTGATACGTAGGAGCGCACGACTTCAACATCGCAAATACATCATGAAATTATCGCTCCAGCGCCGTGCATTGCGAAGTGTGACCGCAGTCTACGACGCTGGAGCGATAATAGAGCGACGCTGGAACGTCACGGATCGTGCCGTCGTAGCGACCAAAGTGACACTGTGAGACGGTACCCTAAGGCTGCCGTCACACTATCAGTATTTGTAAGCCAAAACCAGGAGTGGAACAATTAGAGGAAAAGTATAATAGAAACATATGCACCACTTCTGCATTTATCACCCACTCCTGGTTTTGGCTGAGAAATACTGAGGTAAAATACTGACTAAATACTGATAGTGTGACGGCAGCCTAACACTGCCGACTTCTCCACCAAATAGGTCTACCTGTTGTCTCTGCATCAGGGCTTTGATCTCTTTCTGCAGGACTCGCTGCTCACCGGAACTGGCAGTTTGGGCTACCTGTTGCAATAAAACAATAACCTCACCAAGACAATTTTCTATCACACTGGTACCTAGGGTCATCATTGGGTTACATTCTTGCCGGTCAATATCTACAATTATCAGACCTTGGGCTTTCAACTCTCCTCCCCACCTTAACCCTTTAATCCCATTGGACGTACTATCCCATCAAGGTGACCTGGGACTTAATTCCCAGTGACGGATTAATACCGCGATCAGCTGTGCTCACGGGGGAGAGCGCTGCTGATCACGGCCGGGTGTCAGCTGACTATCGCAGCTGACATCCGGCACTATGTGCCAGGAGCGGTCACAGACCGCCCCTGACACATTAACCCCCAGCACACTACGATCAAACATGATTGCAGCATTCCGGAGGCATAGGGAAGCATCACGCAGGGAGGGGTCTCCCTGCGTGCTTCCCAGAGATCCTCGGTACAAGGCGAAGTGCTCACCTTGTACCGAGTGTCTCCTCCCTGCAGGCCCCGGATCCAAAATGGCCACGGGGCTACTTCCGGGTCCTGCAGGGGGTGGCTTACAAGCGCCTGCTCAGAGCAGGTGCTGGTAAGCCTGCAGCCCTGCTTGTCAGATCGCTGATCGCTGATCCCCCCATCCCCCCCAAAAAAAGAAATTCATGAATAGCTGGTTTTTGGTCATACTGCCTCACAGAAATCGGAATAAAAAGCGACCAAAAAATGTAACGTGCCGGAAAATGTTACCAATAAAAACGTCAACTCGTCCCACAAAAAACAAGACCTCACATGACTCTGTGGACCAAAATATGGAAAAATTACAGCTCTCAAAATGTGGTAATGCAAAAAAATATTTTTTGCAATAAAAAGTGTCTTTTAGTGTGTGACAGCTGCCAATCAAAAAAATCCGCTAAAAAAAACCACTTTAAAAGTAAATCAAACCCCCTTCATCACCCCCTTAGTTAGGGAAAAATAAATTTTTTTAAAAAATGTATTTATTTCCATTTTCCCTTTAGGGTTAGGGTTAGGGCTAGGGTTAGGGCAAGGTTAAGGTTAGGGTTAGGGCTAGGGTTGGGGTTAGGGTTAGGGTTAGGGCTAGGGTTAGGGTTGGGGCTAGGGTTAGAGTTTGGATTACATTTACGGTTGGGATTAGGGTTAGGGGTGTGTCAGGGTTAGGCGTGTGGTTAGGATTATGGTTGGGATTAGGGTTAAGGGTGTGTTGGAGTTAGTGGTGTGGATAGAGTTGGGGTTAGGGGTGTTGTTGGGATTAGGGGTGTGCTTGGGTTAGGGTTTCAGTTAGAATTGTGGGTTTCCACTGTTTAGGCACATCAGGGCTCTCCAAACGTGACATGGCGTCCGATCTCAATTACAGCCAATTCTGCGTTGAAAAACAGTGCTCCTTCCTTTCTGAGCTCTCCCATGCGCCCAAACAGGGGTTTACCCCAACATATGGGGTATCAGCGTACTCAGGACAAATTGAACAACAACTTCTGGGGTCCAATTTCTCTTGTTACCCTTGGGAAAATAAAGATTTGGGGGGCTAAAAAAAAACATTTTTGTGGGACAAAAAAGATTTTTTATTTTCACGGCTCTGCATTATGAACTGTAGTGAAATACTTGGGGGTTCAAAGTTCTCACAACAGATCTAGATAAGTTGCTTAGGGGGTCTAGGTTCCAATATGGGTCACTTTTGTGGGGTTTCTACTGTTTAGGTACATCAGGGGCTCTGTAAATGCAACGTGATGCCTGCAGACCAATCCATCTAAGTCTGCATTCCAAATGGCGCTCCTTCCCTTCCGAGCTCTGCCATGCGCCAAAACGGTGGTTCCCCCCCACGTATAGGGTATCAGCGTACTCAGGACAAATTGGACAACAACTTTTAGGGACCAATTTCTCCTGTTACCCTTAGAAAAATACAAAACTGGGTGTTAAAGATAATTTTTGTGGGAAAAAAAAGATTTTTTATTTTCACGACTCTGCGTTACACACTGTATCTCTCACAACACATCTAGATAAGATCCTTATGGGGTCTCCTTTCAAAATGGTGTCATTTGTGGGGGATTTCAATGTTTAGGCACATCAGGGGATCTCCAAACACAGCATGGCGTCCCATCTCAAATCCAGCCAATTTTGCATTGAAAAGTCAAATGGCGCTCCTTCCCTTCCGAGCTCTCCCATGCACCCAAACAGTGGTTTACCCTCACATATGGGGTATTAGCGTACTCAGGACAAATTGCACAACTTTTGGGGTACAATTTCTTCTGGTACCCTTGGGAAAATAAAAAATTGGGGGTGAAATTTTATTTTTGTGAAAAAATATTATTTTTATTTTTACGGCTCTACATTATAAACTTCTGTGAAGCACTTGGTGGGTCAAAGTGCTCACCAAACATCTAGATAAGTTCCTTAGGGGTCTACTTTCCAAAATGGTGTCACTTGTGGGGGGTTTCAATGTTTAGGCACATCAGGGGCTCCCCAACGCAACATGGCGTCCCATCTCAATTCCAGCCAATTTTGCATTGAAAAGTCAAACGGCGCCCCATCACTTCCGAGTTCTGCCATGCACCCAAACAGTGGTTTACCCCCACATATGGGGTATCAGCATACTCAGAACAAATTGCACAACAACGTTTGGGGTACAATTTCTTCTGGTAACCTTGGGAAAATAAAAAATAGGTGGAAAAATTTCATTTTTGTGAAAAATATATTATTTTTATTTTTGCGGCTCTACATTATAAACTTCTGTGAAGCACTTGTTGGGTCAAAGTGCTCACCACACATCTAGATAAGTTCTTTAGGGGGTCTACTTTCCAAAATAGTGTTACTTGTGGGGGGTTTCAATGTTTAGGCACATTAGTGGCCCTCCAAACGCAACATGGCATCCTATCTCAATTCCAGCTAATTTTGCATTGAAAAGTCAAATGGCGCTCCTTCCCTTCCGAGCTCTGCCATGCACGCAAAGAGTGGTTTACCCCCACATATGGGGTATCCAGATACTCAGGACAAATTGTACAACAACTCTTGGGGTCCATTTTTTCCCATTACCCTTGGTAAAATAAAACAAATTGGAGCTGAATAAACTTTTTGTGAAAAAAAATTAAATGTTCATTTTTTTTAAACATTCCAAAAATTCCTGTGAAACACCTGAAGGGTTAATAAACTTCTTGAATGTGGTTTTGAGCACCTTGAGGGGTGAAGTTTTTAGAATGGTGTCACACTTGGGTATTTTCTATCATATAGACCCCTCAAAATGACTTCAAATGTGACGTGGTCCCTAAAAAAAATGGTGTTGTAAAAATGAGAAATTGCTGGTCAACTTTTAACCCTTATAACTCCCTAACAAAAAAAAATTTGTTTCCAAAATTGTGCTGATGTAAAGTAGACATGTGGGAAATGTTACTTATTAAGTATTTTGTGTGACATATCTCTGTGATTTAATTGCATAAAAATTCAAAGGTGGAAAATTGTGACATTTTCAAAATTTTCGCCAATTTCTTTTTTTTTTTTCACAAATAAACGCAGGTAATATCAAAGAACTTTTACCACTATCATGAAGTACAATATGTCTTGAGAAAATGTTTTCAGAATCACATCAATCCGTTGAAGCGTTCCAGAGTTATAACCTCATAAAGGGACAGTGGTAAGAATTGTAAAAATTGGCCCGGTCATTAACGTGCAAACCACCCTCGGGGCTTAAGGGGTTAATGGTCACCTCTTATACCTCACTTGTGGCAAAGGCTGACCATTGCAGATCATTATCTGGGCTGCGGGTAATATCAGAGTCAGCCCAGTACCGTTTGTAAAGAATATATGGCATAGTCGTCGCCTGGGAGCCAGTGTTCATCGGGATGCCATCAATCACCACTGGGATGACCGGTCGTCCTCCAACAAACTTGTCTCACCAGCTTTGTGGGCCTGGTCGTCTTACTCCTGGGGGTTGGCCCTCTGCCCCAGGGGTTGCTCGTTTAAATCGCAGAATCTTGCGATGTGCCCCGCCTTGTTGCAGTGGTGACAGATGGATCGTCCATCCTCTTCTTAGTGATCACTGTCTCTCCCTCTGGTTTGTGGGGTCCTCTTCTGCCGTCGCCATGGAACGTCATTTGGCCTGGAGGCCAGCTGGAACTTTTCCTTTGGGGACACTTGCATGGACTGCATGGTTTTGGTTAGTGCAGCCACACTTTTGGTCAGATCCTGGACCTGGAGATGTAGGTCTGCAGAGGAGTTATTATCTAGGGTCTGTGCATCGGCATCTACGAGGGTCTGGGGAAAGAATGCTACATCCTGGTGGTATGTAATTGCTGGGTGCCTAGGGGGCGCTGTGCCACTGGGATTTGGTTCACGCAGCACCCCGGATGGCCCTATCTTTAAAGTGCGCAAAGTCCAGGTCAGGGTTTTGTAAAGCCATGATGCGCAGCTGTGTCCTGTTGGTGTTGGACAGGAGTCCCTCAATAAACTGCTCTTTTAGCAATCTATCCTCATCTTGCATGCTATCGGGGTCAACCTGCTTAATGACCCACAGTGCCTCCTGAAGATTAAGGGCATAGTCCTGTATACTGTCCTGAACCCTTTGTTTACGCCCAAAGAATCTCATTTTTATATCTGCTGCCGTGCGGGTGTCAAAAAAGCCAAGATTTGCTTAACAGTTCTTTTATCAGTGTCCGGGCAGGACTTTACCTCCCTCTGGGTTAACTGGCCAGAAAGGATGCTGACTTTTTGATTCTCAGACAGGGTATACACTTCAAACAAACTATAGTCTCTCTATGAAATCGCTCAGGGTGTGCGACTCCTCTGAGTATTGTGGTAACCAGGCCACTCCCAGTATGTACAGCATTGATAGTGGCATTATGGGGGCTGCGGCTGCGGCCACTGTGGGACGGTATGTACAGCATTAATAGTGGCATTATGGGGGCTGCGGCTGCGGCCACCGTGGGATCTCCACCCTCCCCCCTAGTGAACCTCAACCAGGCTCTGGGTATCGTTACCATAGTAGGCGGCTGTTCCACAGGCTGGATGAATTGAGCTCTTGAGGGTGTCCAAGTTGGCCTCCTGCTTCCCGCGGGCTCATGTCCGCGCGCGCGGCAGGGCTTCTCTTTGTGCCCTTTCTTGGGCTCCACCCACGACAACACACCCCTTCTGCTTCTCGCACGCCGTGCAGTATGATAATGGCAGTTACCAAACAGTTCAATTAAGTTTATGGCACATAGGACCCGGTGGTACCAGGCTACGAAATCCTGTTTGTGATGCCAGAATACGACGCCTGCTAGGGCTGCAGGGTACTCGGTCCAGGCCAGCAGTTCTTCAGGGGTTTGTCACGTCAGCAGTAACCCGGGCCGTGGCCTTGGGTGTACAATAAAAATGATGAGGGAGAGTTTGCAGGGGGCTTAACATGACGCCACCTGAGATGTTTGGTAATGAGTGGCTGACACTGCTTAAGGAGACTGCTGGGACTGATGGTGACGCAGCTGGGATGGTTCTGCTCCCCACAGGTAGAGCAGAGCCTCAGGGCTAGCAGTATAGTTTTGTAAGGGATCGTGGACGTGGGATGCAGGAAATGACTGGAGGACACAAGGACTGTAGATTTCTTTACCTTTACTTGGTAGCTGTAGGTGCAGTCCGGGGCATGGGTAACAGGTTATGATGGGGGTCCGGGCAGCCTGGAATCAACTTAGGATCCACCTAGACAGGTGGGATCGGA
Source organism: Ranitomeya imitator (assembly GCF_032444005.1). Taxonomy (NCBI): domain Eukaryota; kingdom Metazoa; phylum Chordata; class Amphibia; order Anura; family Dendrobatidae; genus Ranitomeya; species Ranitomeya imitator. The sequence continues at coordinate 449,923,433 of NC_091287.1, read as the reverse complement.
GGCCTTCCTGCTGCGCTGTCTTAGGTCCTTGCTTATAAAAGCTCTGTTCAAGTTCCTCTCCTGCGTGTTGCTTCTAACCTGTATGGCAGACAGCATGAGCCTATCATGAGTGCTGCCTTCTCACTGGCAGCCCCGGGCTCTTGGTCTGCTGTGTTGACTCTGGGTGTTTGGTGCGGCCAGGGAGCTTGCAGTCCCCTGCCCTCGAGATTCGGCTGTCGGGCCATACAGCACCCACACAGCCAAGGACTTTGGCATCCTCTTTGTCAGCACTCTGTTCTGGGGTGAGCTTGGCTACAACTCCACCCCCAGGTTCTCCTCGTCTGCTCTCTTCTCAGACTCAACTAAGACTAAGTAACTCCGCCTCCAGGCCAGTACTTATAGGGAAGCTCCCCTGAAACCGGATGTTAGAGCTCCCCCTTCGGGTCTGGAGTAGGAAAAGTGTTGGATGCTGGTGTTACCTAGTAAGGGGACCCCTCCTTGCTTCCAGGCATGACATCACCCCCTGTGAGGGAGGCAATGTCACCGTGGCAACCGGACTCCTGGGGTGCCACAAACTCCTACTCATTTCAATAGGAAAGGTCATCAGTACATTAGTCCTGGATAACCTCAATATTAAAGAGGATATCTTCCATTACAAATCATACGATTAAAGCTTTTTTGTTTTTAGTTATATTCAGATTAGTTCAGGTGGGGTCACAAAGTAACTAAATACATAAAGGGACTAAAAAAAGTCTTCACTTGATGTTCATTAAACATGTATTTTATTTGTTTTAGAATTACAAAGAAAGCAATGAGATAGTCTAAGAGACTTCAATAAGAGCTGCACAATATGAATACAGCCCGAAAATAAAAAAGGGTTTTAGAATTAAATCTTGATATGAGAAATTAATATATAGATCTCAAAATATTACACGAAAGGTCTAACACTTGAAAAATTTAGTAGTTGTTCTATTGCAGTGAGGCATCCACTAACAGTTTCGGAAGGTCATCCATAATTCAAAAAAAAAAAAAAAAAACAGTCATAAAACAACCCAAAACAATCCAAACATCCTGGGCAGGTCACATCTTGTCTGCTTTGTTATGTGATATAAATTAATTTTTATGTGCTCTCAATAAAATGCAGAGCAGCATCAAAGTTGAGAGCTGGGCAAGTTGCAGCTACTTGTCCTATCAAGGGCAAGTGATATTTAAAGACTTGTTGCATCAAGGAAGACATGTATATATATATATATATATATATATATATATATATATATATATATATATATATTCACCAAACACACTGAGCTGCAGCATATGAGATGTATCAGATCTGGGGGGTGCTCTTATGCCTCAGCTCTTCAATCTGATCTATACAATCTGATCTATACAAGAAGGTGGTCCACACGATAATGTACATAATAGAGCATAGACAGGGAGTTTCCTAATGGGACACCACATTGAAATATTTCTTTTAATATTGAAATATGAATTGTTATTATATTGAAATATCTATTGTTGAAATTAACTCACTATTAGGTCCTTAAATTTGGCTCTACTTTACATAACATCCTAGTAATCCCATAAGAAAATCAGTCATCTAATGCAATGATACTATCATTATTATTATTTAGAAATGGATTATTTCACTGATAACTTGCAGGTCAGCAGGCAGAGGCTCTGTATGACCCCGTGTCTGTAGACCATTGTTTGCAGCCTACAATTTGCTGATGGAGTCCCAAAATCCTTAGGGAATGTGAAACTTAAGACTTTACATGGGGTTTGAAGAGTTAAATACCCCAAATTGTTGTCCACATCTACTATAAAGGGGCCCGATTTATAATATTTGTTCCATAAGAGAGCCAATACTATATGTTTACTTGCGGTTTGTTGCATACATCCATAGAATTTTATACAATTATTCTAGGTATTGACCAATTTTGTAATTATCATATTTGTATTCACAATAGACTTGATATAGCACAAGGCAAACTGGAATAACCAAGTTCTCGAAAGGACCCTCTTTTTGCCCTATTTTGGACCTTCACAACTACAAGTATATTTAGTGTTGGACAGGGGTGCCAAGGGCCGACCAGTAACATTAACTTTGGGGGCCCACTTTTCACCTGCATACAAATATTACACTACCCTCATTCACTAGTTTAAGTAATAATAAACTGGGTAGTTTGGTTAATGAATGATGAGATGCTGCTTTTTTTCTGTACAGAGTGAATCAAGTGAATTATGCCAAGTACTGCCCATACAGTGGGGTTGACGGACCAGATCGGCACAGGGGCCCACCGGGGGATTCCCCTGTTCCTCTATAGGCCAGTCCAAGCCTGAGTGCATCTCCTGGGCAGGCTTTTGTAGGCACAGACACTTACCATGGCCAGTTCTCAGTACTGTGGTCTGAAACAATAATAGAATGACAGACATTGTTTTGCATCATGTTGTTAAAGCAACTTAATATTGTCATCAGTAGATAATGGTGAAGCTTTTTATTACAATGAGCTGAGAGGCCATGCAGTATTACAGCACAGGACACAAGATCAATGAGCGTCAGAGCTCTGAAGCTAATAAAAAAAGACAAACTGGGTAAGTCTGATCTCTCAGAATATAAGTGTCTGGATATAATCACAGAGCTCCCTGATAACTCTACTCCTGGGATCAGCTGAGCATTTACAGTGGAGTTTGCCTGATATTGGACATAAGCCATCTCCTGCATTAGAGGCCATTTGTATATGCCCCTTACCAAGAGACCCATCCCCAAAGAAGCTTCATTTTGTCATTTATGTACATGTACAGTGGGGCAAAAAAGTATTTAGTCAGTCAGCAATAGTGCAAGTTCCACCACTTAAAAAGATGAGAGGCGTCTGTAATTTACATCATAGGTAGACCTCAACTATGGGAGACAAACTGAGAAAAAAAAATCCAGAAAATCACATTGTCTGTTTTTTTTAACAATTTATTTGCATATTATGGTGGAAAATAAGTATTTGGTCAGAAACAAAATTTCATCTCAATACTTTGTAATATATCCTTTGTTGGCAATGACAGAGGTCAAACGTTTTCTGTAAGTCTTCACAAGGTTGCCACACACTGTTGTTGGTATGTTGGCCCATTCCTCCATGCAGATCTCCTCTAGAGCAGTGATGTTTTTGGCTTTTCGCTTGGCAACACGGACTTTCAACTCCCTCCAAAGGTTTTCTATAGGGTTGAGATCTGGAGACTGGCTAGGCCACTCCAGGACCTTGAAATGCTTCTTACGAAGCCACTCCTTCGTTGCCCTGGCGGTGTGCTTTGGATCATTGTCATGTTGAAAGACCCAGCCACGTTTCATCTTCAATGCCCTTGCTGATGGAAGGAGGTTTGCACTCAAAATCTCACGATACATGGCCCCATTCATTCTTTCATGTACCCGGATCAGTCGTCCTGGCCCCTTTGCAGAGAAACAGCCCCAAAGCATGATGTTTCCACCACCATGCTTTACAGTAGGTATGGTGTTTGATGGATGCAACTCAGTATTCTTTTTCCTCCAAACACGACAAGTTGTGTTTCTACCAAACAGTTCCAGTTTGGTTTCATCAGACCATAGGACATTCTCCCAAAACTCCTCTGGATCATCCAAATGCTCTCTAGCAAACTTCAGACGGGCCCGGACATGTACTGGCTTAAGCAGTGGGACACGTCTGGCACTGCAGGATCTGAGTCCATGGTGGAGTAGTGTGTTACTTATGGTAGGCCTTGTTACATTGGTCCCAGCTCTCTGCAGTTCATTCACTAGGTCCCCCCCGCGTGGTTCTGGGATTTTTGCTCACCGTTCTTGTGATCATTCTGACCCCACGGGGTGGGATTTTGCGTGGAGCCCCAGATCGAGGGAGATTATCAGTGGTCTTGTATGTCTTCCATTTTTAACAACCAAAAAAGACAAAAAAATGCCCCTAAAATATAACTTTTAATTGATAATAGGTAAAATGACCTAAAGAGTCAGGAGACAGTATTACTTAACCATATAAATTAATACTAAAAAGGATAGAGGTATCTGAGGTGAGGGGGGTGTTCTCTCCCTAACTCACCCTACCTAACCGCGGAGGTTGGCACCCTAAAGTCGACATGGCGCCCCCACTCGACGACGGCTCTCCCTTATGACCCTAATGGGGACTACTTAAAGAAAACACCACCACCAACACCACAAATATAGTAAAGTGCTATAATATAAGTGGGACGGGCAGCTAAACGATGAGTACCATTTGTACTGTTTTTTTTCTCTGACCATGTTCTAAAACTTGATGATTATTTAAAATCCTGCAATGTGCTATGTAACTGGGCTGGTACTGTTACCATTTATTTAATATGTGTGAGCTTTTTACTATTATGGCTATTGTTTTCTACTATTGGGGAGTCTGAATATACCTTTTCTATTATTGGGGAGTTAGAACATACCCTATAAACATTTTTAGAATGGGACATTCTCCCTTTTGTGTTCAGACTGACATATGTACTTTTGGTGTGCAATATCACACGGTGTATAGGTGATTACAGCAATATTAGCCTATAGAAGTGTATATATATATTTTTTTCTCTCTTTTAAAGAGTTTTTTTTTTTATTTGAAATATCTAAGATAAAATCAATATATTTACTTACACTTGTGTAATAGAGAGTAGGAAATCCATTATTATCTCTACTCACAGCTCGCACCCCCAGTTATTAGGGAGCAGGATTCACATTACTAGAATCCTGATAAGATTTATTGGTATATGAAGAATCTAGAATATACCTTGCAGGTGCCATTTTAGCACTTTAGCACATTAGCACTTTACTATATTTGTGGTGTTGGTGGTGGTGTTTTCTTTAAGTAGTCCCCATTAGGGTCATAAGGGAGAGCCGTCGTCGAGTGGGGGCGCCATGTCGACTTTAGGGTGCCAACCTCCGCGGTTAGGTAGGGTGAGTTAGGGAGAGAACACCCCCCTCACCTCAGATACCTCTATCCTTTTTAGTATTAATTTATATGGTTAAGTAATACTGTCTCCTGACTCTTTAGGTCATTTTACCTATTATCAATTAAAAGTTATATTTTAGGGGCATTTTTTTGTCTTTTTTGGTTGTTAAATAAGTATATGCTCCGATTCTATTTTTTGTCGGGTTGTATGTCTTCCATTTTCTAATTATTGCTCCCACTGTTGATTTCTTCACTCCAAGCTGGTTGGCTATTGCAGATTCAGTCTTCCCAGCCTGGTGCAGGGCTACAATTTTGTTTCTGGTGTCCTTTGACAGCTCTTTGGTCTTCACCATAGTGGAGTTTGGAGTCAGACTGTTTGAGGGGGGGCACAGGTGTCTTTTTATACTGATAACCAGTTTAAACAGGTGCCATTACTACAGGTAATGAGTGGAGGAAAGAGGAGACTCTTAAAGAAGTTACAGGTCTGTGAGAGCCAGAAATCTTGATTGTTTGTTTCTGACCAAATACTTATTTTCCACCATAATATGCAAAAAAAATGATAGAAAAACAGACAATGTGATTTTCTGGATTTTTTTTCCTCAGTTTGTCTCCCATAGTTGAGGTCTACCTATGATGTAAATTACAGACGCCTCTCATCTTTTTAAGTGGTGGAACTTGCACTATTGCTGACTGACTAAATACTTTTTTGCCCCACTGTATGTACATGTGACAGTAGGACGCGGTTGGCTCTGGTATTAGTTTTAAGTTAAGATTAAGGATATAATTATTTTCCCTAATATCTGAGAGCATCTATAGGATCAAACCATCACCTGATCGTGACCAAGTCCACGTAGCACTGCCAATTTGCAAAAAACAAGTCCATTTTTCCATCGTTCTTAACAGTCTGTAGCACAAAAAATGTCAATATTGTTTTCCATTTGGCCAACATCATTTTTCTTACTACAGCAATAAAACAGGATATAGTTTATTGGGTGGGAGAGAGCGTGTTAGAGGCCACGGGACAGATCCACGTCAACACAACAAGTGGCTGCTTTGTGAATAATGAAATTTGCATTGTTAATATATAGACATTGCTAACTTATATGCGTTGTACTTGCAGGCGAAGAATCAGCTCTTAAAGGAGTTGTCCGGGACTTTAGCATTGATGGCCTATCCTTAGGTCGTATCTTATCGGTGGGGGTGGGACACCCGTCAGCCCCGCAAATCAGCTATTCCCGGTGTCAATAGGGGGCTGTTTTGCAGTCGCTGGCCACAAACACCATTCTGTTGACAGAGTAGTGCTGTACAGCTTTGCAACTGAGTAGTTCTAGCAGCCACCGGGAGCAATGAATGTGTCAGGTGTCGCACCCCCACCAATCAGGCATTAATTACCTATCCTAAAGGTAGGTCACAAATGTAAGGCCACAGACAACCCCATTAAATATATGCTGTTTGCAAAATTTAGGTTCTGTGCAATACAAGATGAAAGGCTTACATAAAAGCTATGACTGCATAAAAGACAATCAAGTTTGAGGTTTTGCCATTTCGCCTCATCTGGTCAGGGCCGCCATCAGGGCATTACAGCCATTACTGCTGTATGGGGCCCGGTCAGCAGCAGTACACAGAGGGGCCCGCAGATCCGGGGCCCCACTGTTGTGCTTCTACTGATCGGGCCCCATCATGTAGTAAAATACTGTGCACTGCGGCGCTGGGGCCCGGGAGCCTTTTTGGAGCTGTGCACGCCGTCTCACCTAGTCGGCTGCACAGCTCCTGCTCGGCTGTGGCTAGAATGTATGGGCTCCCTGCAGGTCCTGACTACAGCCCATACATTCTAGCCGTCTCAGTAGTGAATGTGCTAGAATGTAGGGGCTCCTGTCAGGTCCTCTCAGCAGCCCATACATTCTAGCTGCTGCTTCACTGCTGGAAACACTAGACGCCCCGGGAACGACTGAGGTAAGTATAAAAAACATTTTTGTTTTTTTAATAGGTGAGGTGAGGTGGGGGGGAGTGAGACTGCAGATGATGGGGTGTGTTTTAGGGAGTACTGTACATGATGAAATAATAGGGGGCTGCAAATGATAAAGTGTATTTGAGGGGGTACTACACATGAAATGATTGGGGCTGCAAATGAAGTGAAGGGGGGATAGGGGACTGCAAATGATGATGTGGGGGTGATGGGGACTGCAAATGATGTGGGGGGACTGCAAATGATGTGGGGGGACTGCAAATGATGATGTGGGGGTGATGGGAACTGCAAATGATGTGGGGGTGATGGGGACTGCAAATGATGTGGGGGTGATGGGGACTGCAAATGATGATGTGGGGGTGATGGGGACTGCAAATGATGATGTGGGGGTGATGGGAACTGCAAATGATGTTGGGGGACTGCAAATGATGTGGGGGTGATGGGGACTGCAAATGATGTGGGGGTTATGGGGACTGCAAATGATGATGTGGGGGGGATGGGGACTGCAAATGATGTTGGGGGACTGCAAATGATGATGTGGGGTGATGGGGACTGCAAATGATGTGGGGGTGATGGGAACTGCAAATGATGTGGGGGTGATGGAGACTGCAAATGATGTGGGGGTGATGGAGACTGCAAATGATGATGTGGGGGTGATGGGGACTGCAAATGATGTTGGGGGACTGCAAATGATGATGTGGGGGTGATGGGGACTGCAAATGATGTTGGGGGACTGCAAATGATGATGTGGGGGTGATGGGGACTGCAAATGATGATGTGGGGGTGATGGCAACTGCAAATGATGTGGGGGGACTGCAAATGATGATGTGGGGGTGATGGGGACCTCAAATGATGTGGGGGTGATGGGAACTGCAAATGATGTGGGGGTGATGGAGACTGCAAATGATGTGGGGGTGATGGAGACTGCAAATGATGATGTGGGGGTGATGGGGACTGCAAATGATGTTGGGGGACTGCAAATGATGATGTGGGGGTGATGGGGACTGCAAATGATGTTGGGGGACTGCAAACGATGTGGGGGTGATGGGGACTGCAGATGATGATGGGGGGTGATGGGGACTGCAAATGATGTGGGGGGACTGCAAATGATGATGTGGGGGTGATGGGGACTGCAAATGATGTGGGGGTGATGGGGACTGCAAATGATGATGTGGGAGATGGGGACTGCAAATGATGTGGGGGTGATGGGAATTGCAAATGATGTGGGGGGGATGGGGATAGGTAATGATGTGGGAGTGATAGGGACTGCAGATGATGAAGTGTGTTTGAGGGGGTTCTGCACATGATGAAATGATAGGGGGCTGCAAATGATGAAGTAAGGGGGACTGCAGATGAAGTGACGGGGGGGATAGGGGACTAAATGATGATAGGGGACTAAATGATGAAGTGGGGGTGATGGGGACTGCACATGAAGTGAGTGTGAGGGACGTGGACAGCAATTGAATTGAACTTGGGGGTGGGAAGAGCAAATGATGTATTGAAGGTGGGGAGAGCAAATAATGAATTTTGAGGGTGGGGAAGATCAATTGATAATGAATAGAGGGTGGGAGAGAGAGAAGACGTGGCAATGAATTGAGGCAGAAGGGGCATGTAACTATAATGAATTGGGGTAAGGGTTAGAGCGGGAGGTACATAGTGGGTTCGTTGAGGATAAAGTAACTGGTAATAAATTGGAAGAATACAGGTGCTAATTAATTTATATATTAAATGAGGAAAGTGGCTATATACAGATAGTGGGGGCACAGTGGCGGATTATAATTTATATTTGGAATGGGGGGTTGCATAATAACCAATTATATATTAATGGTGGGTGAACGTCTGTAGTCAGATGTGTAGTGTAGAAGAAAGGGAAAAAATGGGGAATGTGCTCTGGAAGCGGTGCTCTAGATAACTGTGTTATTTTATGCAGATGAGACGAGTCCTGGCAGAAAGAAGTGATAGCGGTCTGCGCTGGATTAAAAAGAAACGCAAAGATGAAGGACTTTAGCTAGAGACGTCACTGGTGAGTATGTTACCTGTACACTGACACCATACACTGTATACTGTATACAGTGCTCCTGTGTATAATGTCACTGGTGATCACTATACTATCTGTACACTATACACTATATACAGAGCTCCTTTGTATAATGTCACTAGTGATTGCTGTATTGCATGTACACTGTACCCTATATACAGAGCTCCTGTGTATAATGTCACTAGTGATCACTATATTATCTGTACACTATACACTATATACAGAGCTCCTGTGTATAATGTCACTAGTGATCGCTGTATTACATGTACACTATACACTATATACAGAGCTCTTGTGTATAATGTCACTAGTGATCGCTGTATTACATGTACACTGACACTATATGAAGAGCTCCTGTGTATAATGGCATCGGCGACCACTGTATTACCTGTACACACACTGCATACTAAGTACAGATCTCCTGTGTATAATGGCACTTATGGTGATAGTATTTTTTTTTTATTAATGATCAGTATTGTACTATTCAGTCACAATGTGGTGGTAATATGTTGTCCGGCCATGGTGTAGCGGTATTTGTTCCTTGTATGTGCTATTATTCGGTCACTGTGTGGTGGTAATATGTGGTCTGTTCATGTTGTGTTGGTATTTGTTCCTTGTATGTAGTTGGTCACCATGTGATGGTAATATGTGGTCTGGACATGCTGCGGTGGTATTTGTCCCTTGTATGTGATATTGTTCAGTCACTGTGGTGGTAATATGTGGTCTGCACATGGTGTGGCGGTATTTGTTCCTTGTAGATAGTATTATAGGTCACTATGTGGTGATAATATGGTGTCTGGTCATGGTGTTGTGGTATTTGTCCCTTGTATGTGGTATTATTGGTCAATTGAAAAATAAATAAAAATACACCTAAATTGTATTGCATATTTTAACAAATGTTTAATAGATTAGAGTAGAGTAGGGCTCGGCCAAGAGAGTCTACCTTGTTGTCGTCTCAAATTTAAAAAAACCTTTTGGCCAAAACAAAAGCTGCTGGCTATGTGTTTGATCTGGTAATGGGAACTGTTAATGTGTGATTTGTGAGAAGTGGAGTTTTGGCAAGAGACAGCGGTGGGGCTGTTGACAGTTCGAGGGGTGGAGGCGGGGCTGGGGTGGAGCCTGGGCGGAGTCTTAAGGGGCCCTGAAAATTTTGCCAGTATGGGGCCCTGAAATTCCTAGTGGCAGCCCTGCATCTGGTGTCAGAAGGACCACTTTTAGGGTTACAGGTTGAGCTAAGATGCCTACTGATCTGAGTTTAGCAGCTACATACAGAGTCACTGAACGGTGGCAACATCAGGGCCATATTAATCAGAAATTGAGTCTATCATGTACTTTTTTTTTTTTTTTACATATAATTGATTTCAGTGTGGTCAGTCATTAGTTGCAATAATGCAGCCTGTACAACATCTTTAATATCAGCTCATTTCACATTTTAGTGGAAAATGACTTACCAAATAACTTTATGGATTGAAACATATAATACTTTAAATGAAAATCAATATAATCTGTATATAGTTATCAAACATAATTATGCACAAGATATTGTCCTCATCAAAATGCATAGGTTAGAGAATAATAAATAAAAGCATCTACTTCTTCAGCCAGACTGGGTCAATGAAAAGTAATGTCAATTACATAGTGTATTATACATCATATACATTTGAATATTCATAAGTTATAATATAAATATTATTATTATTATTATTAACCCCTTATGAACCGGGCAAATTCTAATTTTTGTGTATTTTTTTTCCTTTCCTTTTTTCAAGAGCTATAACTTTGAAATGGTGATAAAAAAAAGTAATTACACCTTTGTTTTGGGAGTTTTATTGTTAAAGAGTTCGGTATATATGACCTGGCAACATGATTCTTCAGGTCAGAAAGATTACAGTAAATAAAAAAAACATATAGTTTTCAATATTGCAGTGGTTTTAAAAAATACTAATAATTTTGGGGGAAAATTGACTTGTCACCATTTTCTGAGATTTGTCATTTTAATTTTTCCACAAGTGGGGCAGTGCAAGGGCTTGTCATATGTTTTGATCACTTTTTAGTGCTAGCTCCGACTGCATCAGTTACTGTTGGGTGCAGGATCCGCTCCATATATTGAAGGTGCACAGCTCCCTTAAAGAAGCGTTCATTAAATGTTCGATGCCCATCATTAAGGGGTTAATCACAATAAGGAAATTAAATAGAATTGGGACAGGCTAAATGATCCGGTGATGAGTGGGAGCAGACGCTCAGAGAGCAGAGTGAACCCGCATGTGATATCGTAACTGCTCCGTCTCCATGAAGTTTTGTCCGCATGTCGTACAGCTGTAGCCTTTCTCCTTTACGTGTGTGCGGCGTACGTGGCTGTCATGCGCAGCATGCGACGCAAAGGCCTTGCCGCAATGTTTGCACTTAAAGGGCTTTTCTCCGGAATGTTGACGTATGTGGGTGCGGAGGATACTGGAAGCTGTAAATGCCTAATTCAAAGAAAAATGAAAGAGAAGATGTGTTGATCCAAGATATATCAGGAAACAATGTAAAAGCTGTTTTTACAGCAGCTGGAAACTATTTTGTGATATTGATGATGAATAATGCGTTACATCACAATATATTGAATTAACAGGAATTTTAAAAAAATGTAAAAGAAAATATATAACTAAAGGAAATGTTATTATAAATAAATGAATCAATATCTTCCATTAATAAATAACAATTGTTTTATATATGGGAGTAATCACTATATTAAATTAACTTTTTATATTGATTATCTTCATAGACAAAAAAACAAGTTTGATTTGCTAATCAATAAGAATTTACAAACATATTTCTAATTACACTTCCTTTAGTGTGTTTTTTTCATTCCCTTAAAACCCTTTATAAAGGGGGAGTCCAGCTCAAGAAGACATATTTGTGCATGTGAAATATTGATAATCATTACCGGTATATATTGATGCCCCAATCTGAAAATATGAGCAACTATCCTTGGTCCCGGCAGTTCCACGTATGGTTTATAAATTTAGGTTTTGGTTCCAGTTATCCAGCAGCCCAGCCTTGTTTCCTTCCATAGCAAACTACTGGATCCATTCTCACTCCAGCGCATTCATCCGGCACATCAGTTGTGGCACTGGACCCTCCAAATGGCCGAATCCTGAAAACACTACACGTTGCGGTTTTCTATTGATTCACCAATTTTGGACTAGAAACTGGTGAAAAAGCCTCCTGACGGCCAGTAGTTTTCTGACATCACTTGTCATGAGTAGAAGCACAAGAAAGCTGATGGCACACATACTTGGAAATCTGATCTCAGGCCTTTCTGCTTCAGTTTGCATCAGTTGTGCCAAGTAATGACAACCAATGTCCAAACAGCGTCATTTGTCGCCAGTCTAGCGCACTACTGCTGAACCAGATCAAAATATGAAACATAGCTTGGTTCCTTGAAGGGGCCAGTACAACTAATGAGTGGGATAAATATAAACGATCCCACAGCAAACAATGCAACGCCAGAGGAAAAAAAATGGATGGCTAGATAGGAGGTTACGAGGCCATCTACAAATCGGCAGAGTGGCTCAGCGATTGGTTGCAGTGCTATCAATGTGGTGTCACCACTGCAGTCGATCTAAACCACTGATACAGCGGCATCAATTCAACATCAATTTGTTTTTTTGTTTTTACACATCAATAGGATGAAGTTAATTGAAAAGGGACAATACAATATAAAAAATGATAGGTCCCACACTCAGCACTACAGTAATAGGGAAGTGTCGTTACCTTGTTGCAGTAGACACACTTGTACGGTCTTTCTCCAGAGTGGACCCTCATGTGCTTGTTAAGACTGGATGACTGGGAGAAGCTCTTCCCACACACCGTGCACTGTAACAGAACAGACAGGTGTCAATCACACAATCACATTTTTACATTGCTGACTTAGCAGGGTTGAGATTGTTCTAGGAAGCAAAGTGCTGAGGGGTTTTGCCATTTGGCACAGTTCATCTTGATACAATCGTGTATTATCTTTCCTTTTACGTAGGACTCCAGATAGATTGATGAACTGGCTTAATACACAGTCAGTACGGAGACAATTTTAAAGGGACACTAACCCTAACGTATCCCAATTTCTTGCACAATTGAATGCAGTTTTGTATTGGGGAGAACAGAGACTATTTGGATTGCAAGTATTTGCATCCATTTCCATATAATTCCAGCTTATAATTAGGATTTACCGCCCCTTTAACGAATGTAACTCAGATCTCATTTCAATATATTAGAAACATCTTCGATAACTGTCAGTCCGCATCTGCCATCCAGGGAGAATGGAGACCCACCACCCCAGTTACATTAGTTGGTCGGCTAGTCTCGACAAAATCAGGGGGTTTACCAAACCTTTATCTGATGTGTGTAGTCACCTTTATACAACTGGAAAAATATGGACAACAAGGCAGTCATAAATAACTATGCAGACAGGTATTTAGGACTCATTTATGGGCCTGTTTTTAGTGTGCATCCAGGTACCAAGGTCTTATGTCAGGGAGGCAAAAACCTTGCATTGATCCTAGATACATCTCTAATATTACACACAATGCATTAGTTCCAAATATGTGTAAAACACTCAAGAAAATCATCGCAGCCAACTGAACTGTTAAATAATGTAAGCCGGCCCGTGAAATGGAAGTGTGTCTCATTGAGCCAGGCCTGGATCTATTTCAGTTTACAAGCCTTTCAGATCTAAATAAGGGGCCTCCAGCCAAACCCTACTGAGATAATGGCAGCCACCCATAACTTCATTAACGCTTCCTCTGCTGGAGACAAAAGACCATTTATCACTGGATTCTGCTGGATGCAGGCTCAGACTGGCACACCGGGAAACAGGTGAATCCTGGTGGGCCTCTGTTCAGGTGCTGGCCCATCCCTGCTATATTAGCACAATATACATGATTCACTATGTACGGAAAAAGGCAATATCTCCTCATTCATTTAACACACTACCAAGTATATTCTTATTATATAGAGGTATAGCTAAATGAGTGAACCAGGGTAATATAGTTTCAGAACAGTGTGCCCCCAGAGTCAATGTTACTGGTGGGTCCTTGGCACCTCAGTCCGATAGTGGCAGGATAAGTATATAAGGCAATGTTTGGACTGTTGATCTGAAGAAAATGAATAACTGGGACTTTTAGATATGTAAAATGAAACAAAAAAGGGCGTCCCTCATGTAAAACCTTGACAGATTAGTATAAAGAGCAGAGGTTTCCAACAGGGGAATGATCATCTCTTTGATGTTGTGTACAAGCGGATCACACCCTGTCATTGGGTAGGAAGTGCTGTAGTGACTGCTAACACTTGGCATCTCCCGGAGTGCCCTTCTTTCTGTAGAGGTGTTTTGGAGGGTTCACCAAGTAGGAAAGTATAAAAGATACTAAATTGGCGCTGTCATTCCAACAGAACGTAGCGTCAGTTCAGAGGTAAGGGAAGTGAGGATATTTGTACATTGTCTTAGTAATAAAATAACATCTCTTTCCACTAGACTCAGGCTACCTTCCTTTGGAGTTACAGCTACAAATTGTCGTCCTTATTCTACAATATACTCGAATAGTGGGAAAAAAGTGGTTGATCTATGCTGCTGGGTTTGGATCCACAATAAAGACCCTATATACCGAATCAAAATGTCTATTCGATTTCATTCTCAACATGTTTCAAAGTTCGAAAGCTTCTTCAGGAGAACCAATGTGAGAATACATTGGTGAAATAAAGCATTAATCTATAGGTTTACCTGCTGCTAATTAACAAGTAAAGTCTGTGAAATTCCGTGCCATTGCCATAATAAACCATCAGCAGAATACAGACTCTCCCTAGTAAGAGCCCATATTCTGTTCTGGTGAAGCGGACACTGCCTGCCTCTTATGGGACTGACATAGTATAGTAATACAAAACACTAGGTTCAGGATATTACAGCTTCTGCTCTGAAATGAATGCTCTACTGCCGGACACACAAATAGAATTCAGAATAATTAGAATTTACATTAAACAGAAAGCAAAAGTAGATAATACAGACTTTAGTGTCCAATTGAGAAATAAAAAAAAATAAGAAAATATAGGCAGACATACAGAATCGTCAATCAACTACCATCTTCTAGAACCAATTCTTAACATCCACATTCAGCTGCCATCAGCTACAGAGCCACATGCAAAGGGCCCAAGAGATAAATGTGGCACCAAGCTGCTGGTTGGAGAGAACGGTGGAGAAATAATGGTAGCACTTACTTTGTGGGGTCTGTGCTTCTCATGAACATGTAAGATGTGAATCCTCAGTCTGTCCCTCTTCTCAAAAGACCTCTTACACAGATTGCAGGGAAATTTTCTGTCCCCTTGGTCCACACAGCGGGTGTATTTAAGGTGCTTATCCCGGTAATATTTGTAGGCGAACACTTTACCACATCTGTCACATTTGTAACCCTCTCTAGACTCTATAGGGGTAAGCAACAAATACAACATGACATTCCAAAAAAGCCAACACTTGAGCCCGTGCCGCTCTCACATTACAAGATTAAAAGAAGGTAAAATGTTCAATAAGTTGAAATCATTCAAGGTACCTGTACTAGTGGGTGTATACAGTGGCTTGTAAAAGTTTGAGCACCCAAGGACAAAATTACCGTTATTGTGAACAGTTAAGCAAGTTGAAGATGAAATCATCTCTAAAAGGCCTAAAGTTAGAGATTACACGTTTCCTTTGTATTTTAAGCAAAACAATAACACACGCGAGATGATAAGACACAGCCCAAATTTTGGGGTTTAAAATAGGAAAAAAAATTAAATAAAATGGTGGTGCATGATAGTTCTTTTTTAACGGTAGTTTACATGGGGGGTGGAGGAGGTAGAGTGGGGTCACCTGAGCCAGTATCGCTGCTTCAGGAGGCTGACGGTGGCAGGCGGTGGACTTTGGAGAAATGGCCACTGAAGGCGAGTCATGCTCAGGTTGAGATCTCAGGAGAAGAGATCTTGTCTCTGCAAGATTTCGTCTTTCGAAATCTTAATCTGTTCATGCACGGCTATTTTCCCAAAGTCTGCTGCAGGGAAATCATTGGAAAAGGAGACTCAAAAATATCTTATGAGAGCCCAGGGCCCGCAGCATTGCTCCAAACCTGGCACAGACGCCGGCCTTCCGAGGCAGCGACCCTATCTCCTGTGAACCCACTCCACCACCACCACTACCCCCCTCCCCCCCAGTAAGCTCACTTCATATTATAAGACAAACCCCCATTTTCCTCCAAAATTTTAAGGAAACTGGATGAAAAAAAGTGCGTCTTATAATCCAAAAATACTGTAAATTTTCATCTTTTACATTTTAGAAATTACAAAAAGGAAAATGCACCGACGCAAAAGTTGAGCACTCTGAAATCTAGTAGCACCTCCTTTTGCAAGTATACAGCTTGTGAACACTTTTTAAAGCCAGCCAAGAGTCTTTCAATTCTTGTTTGAGGTAGTCTATTGTGAATTTTGACTTGTGTTTAGGATCATTATCTATTTGTAGAAGCCATCAGTTTTACAACTTCAGCTTTTTTTGCAGATGGTGTTATGTTTGCCTTAAGAATTTGTTGAAATTTCATTCATGCTTCACTCTATCCATGTAATATTCCCCGTACCATAGGCTGCAACACAACTCCAAAGCATGATTGTTCCACCCCCATGCTTAATGGTTGTCGAGAAGATCTTTTTTGGAAATTAGTTTGCCCTGTTTTCTCCACACATACCTTTGATCATTGGTCCACAGGACTTGTTTCCAAAATGCATCAGGTTCTTTTACACGTTCATTTGCATACTTCTGAAGCTGAACTTAATGGTGAGGATGCAGAAGCGGTTTTCTTCTGATGACTGTTCTGTGAAGACCATATTTGGTATATCTTGACTTCCACTGTTCCTGCTAACTGCCATTTCTTAATTACATTTCAAATTGAGCAAAGGGCAACTTGAAAACATTTTGCTATCTTCTTATAGCCTTCTCCTGTTTTGTGGGCCACCATCATTTTCTTTTTGCAGTTCTAGGCAGTTGCTTAGAAGAACCCATGGCTGCTGTTTTTGGCACAAGGTTAGAGGAGGCTGGGTTCTTATAAAGCTGGGAAATATACATCACCTGGCCTTTACTAACGATGATAGTGAACAAACCATAATGCTAATAGGTTAATTAAGGTCTGTAACCTCGGTCAAAGTTATCTGAGCACACAAATCTCCAAGGGTGCCCAAACTTTTGCATAGACCAATTTTCCTTTTTGTAATTTTTAATATGTAAAAAATTACATTTTTTTTGTATAAAATACAAAGGAAATGTGTCTTCTTTAACATTAAGCCTTTTAGAGATCATTTCATCTTCAACTTATCTGTTCACAATAACAGTAATTTTGACCATAGGTGCCCAAACTATTACATGCCACTGTAAGGGTACCGTCACACAGTGAAATTTTGATCGCTACGACGGCACGATTCGTGACGTTCGAGCGATATATCTGTGACGTTCGAGCGATATCGCAATGTCTGACACGCTCCTGCAATCAGGGACCCCGCTGAGAATCGTACGTCGTAGCAGATCGTTTGAAACTTTCTTTCGTCGTCTAGTGTCCCGCTGTGGCGGCATGATCGCATGGTGTAACATATATCGTATACGATGTGCGCATAGTAACCAACGGCTTCTACATCGCACATACGTCATGAAATTATCGCTCCAGCGTCGTACATTGCAAAGTGTGACAGCAGTCTACGACGCTGGAGCGATATTGTTACGACGCTGGAGCGTCACGGATCGTACCGTTGTAGCGATCAAAATTTCACTGTGTGACGGTACCCTAAATTGAAGGATAATGCACATTGTATTTTACAATAAGTGAATCACTAGCAGTTAATGACTGAGCAAATAATCCTGCTCATCAGAATATGCTAATGTCAATACCAATTACTGAGCCGGCTTTATCTGCAAGTCGTCAGCTCAGCACTGGATTCTCCTAGTAAGGATTACAGCACACGTTTATACACACTTATTCACCTGTCAATAACAGATCGCACCCCGTGTACAGTAACAAGCAGGTAATGAATTCTAGTGCTGCACACAATCATATTACACTACATTGTGTGTGATTATTATATGTTACTAATCTGGATTATTCTACTGTTATAGAGGAATTTGGCAGAAAAAAATGTACCGTAGTTAAAGTAATAATATTCAATTTTCTAATATACATTAGTAATATTAATAGTAAAAATAATTAACAATATAATGTGCTAATTTCAGTTTGATTTTATGATAATATATTGTTATAGGCACATCCTACCAAGGACACCATCTGTATGGAGTTTATACATCCTCCCCGTGTTTGTGTGGGTTTCTTCCGGGTTTTCTGGTTTCCTCCCACACTCCAAGGACATGGTGATAGGGAATCTAGATTGTGGGCCCCAATGGGAACAGTGCTGATAATGTCTGAAAAGTGCTGTGGAATATGATGGCACTATGTAAGCAACGCATAATAATAAATAATAATATTGCAAATCATAGAATGTTAGAGTTGGAAGGGACCTCCAGGGTCATTTGGGTGCAGCCCCCTGCACGATGCAGGATTCACTAAACCATCTCAGACAGGTGTCTGTCCAGCCTCTGTGTGAAGACTTCCATTGAAGGAGAACTCGCCACATCTCGTGGCAGCCTGTTCCACTCATTGATCACCCTCACTGTCAAAAAGTTTTTTTTTCTAATATCTAATTTGTATCTTCTCCCTTTCTGTTTCATTCCATTGCTTCTCCTGTTTCCCTGTGCAAATGAGAATAAGGATGATCCCTCTACACTGTGACATCCTTCAGATATTTGTAGACAGCTATTAAAACTCCTCTTAGCCTTCTTTTTTGTAAGCTAAACATTCCCAGATCCTTTACCCATTCATCGTAGGACATACTTTACAGTCCGCTCACCATCCTGGTAGCTCTTCTCTGAACCTGCTCCAGTTTTTCGATGTTTTTTTAAAATGTGGTGCCCAGAACTGGACACAGTATTCCAGATAAGAACTGACCAAAAAGGAGTAGAGGGGGATAATTACTTCATGTGATCTAGACTCTATGCTTCTCTTCATACATCCTAGAACTGTGTTTGCCTTTTCTGTTGCTGCATCACACTGTTGACTCCTGTGCGGTCTGTCATCTTTTAGTATACCTACAGTTGTGGTCAAAAGTATTGACACCCCTGCAATTCTGTCAGATAATACTCAGTTTCTTCCTGAAAATGTTTGCAAACACAAATTCTTTGTTATTATTATCTTCATTTAATTTGTCTTAAATGAAAAAAAAACACAAAAAGAATTGTTCTAAAGCCAAATTGGATATAATTCCACACCAAACATAAAAAGGGGGTGGACAAAAGTATTGGCAATGTTCGAAAAATCATGTGATGCTTCTCTAATTTGCGTAATTAACAGCACCTGTAACTTACCTGTGGCACCTAACAGGTGTTGGCAATAACTAAATCACACTTGCAGCCAGTTGACATGGATTAAAGTTGACTCAACCTCTGTCCTGTGTCCTTGTGTGTACCATATTGAGCATGGAGAAGAGAAAGAAGATCAAAGAACTGTCTGAGGACTTGAGAAACCAAATTGTGAGGAAGCATGAGCAATCTCAAGTCCATCTCCAAAGACCTGAATGTTCCTGTGTCTACCGTGTGCAGTGTCATCAAGAAGTTTAAAGCCCATGGCACTGTGGCTAACCTCCCTAGATGTGGACGGAAAAGAAAAATTGACAAGAGATTTCAACACAAGATTGTGCGGATGTTGGATAAAGAACCTCGACTAACATCCAAACAAGTTTAACCCCTTTACCCCCAAGGGTGGTTTGCACGTTAATGACCAGGCCAATTTTTACAATTCTGACCACTGTCCCTTTATGAGGTTATAACTCCGAAACGCTTCAACGGATCCTGGTGATTCTGACATTGTTTTCTCGTGACATATTGTACTTCATGATAGTGGTAAAATTTCTTTGATAGTACCTGCGTTTATTTGTGAAAAAAACGGAAATTTGGCGAAAATTTTGAAAATTTCGCAATTTTCAAACTTTGAATTTTTATGCAATTAAATCACAGAGATATGTCACACAAAATACTTAATAAGTAACATTTCCCACATGTCTCCTTTACATCAGCATAATTTTGGAACCAATTTTTTTTTTTGTTAGGGAGTTATAAGGGTTAAAAGTTGACCAGCAATTTCTCATTTTTACAACACCATTTTTTTTTAGGGACCACGTCTCATTTGAAGTCATTTTGAGGGGTCTATATGATAGAAAATGCCCAAGTGTGACACCATTCTAAAAACTGCACCCCTCAAGGTGCTCAAAACCACATTCAAGAAGTTTATTAACCCTTCAGGTGTTTAATAGGAATTTTTGGAATGTTTAAATAAAAATGAACATTTAACTTTTTTACACAAAAAATTTACTTCAGCTCCAATTTGTTTTATTTTACCAAGGGTAACAGGAGAAATTGGACCCAAAAAGTTGTTGTCCAATTTGTCCTGAGTACGCTGATACCCCATATGTGGCAGTAAACCACTGTTTGGGCGCATGGGAGAGCTCGGAAGGGAAGGAGCGCAGTTTGACTTTTCAATGCAAAATTGACAGAAATTGAGATGGGACGCCATGTTGCGTTTGGAGAGCCACTGATGTGCCTAAACATTGAAACCCCCCACAAGTGACACCATTTTGGAAAGTAGACCCCCTAAGGAACTTATCTAGAGGTGTGGTGAGCACTTTGACCCACCAAGTGCTTCACAGAAGTTTATAATGCAGAACCGTAAAAATAAAAAATCATATTTTTTCACAAAAATTATATTTTTGCCCCCAATTTTTTATTTTTCCAAGGGTAAGAGAAGAAATTGGACCTCAAAAGTTGTTGTCCAATTTGTCCCGAGTACGCTGATACCCCATATGTGGCAGTAAACCACTGTTTGGGCGCATGGGAGAGCTCGGAAGGGAAGGAGCGCCGTTTGACTTTTCAATGCAAAATTGACAGGAATTGAGATGGGACGCCATGTTGCGTTTGGAGAGCCACTGATGTGCCTAAACATTGAAACCCCCCACAAGTGACACCATTTTGGAAAGTAGACCCCCTAAGGAACTTATCTGGATGTGTGGTGAGCACTTTGACCCACCAAGGGCTTCACAGAAGTTTATAATGCAGAGCCATAAAAATAAAACAAAATTTTTTTCCCACAAAAATTATTTTTTAGCCCCCAGTTTTGTATTTTCCCTAGGGTAACAGGAGAAATTGGACCACAAAAGTTGTTGTCCAATTTGTCCTGAGTACGCTGATACCCCATATGTGGGGGGGAACCACCGTTTGGGCGCATGGGAGGGTTCGGAAGGGAAGGAGCGCCATTTGGAATGCAGACTTAGATGGAATGGTCTGCAGGCGTCACATTGCGTTTGCAGAGCCCCTAATGTACCTAAACAGTAGAAACCCCCCACAAGTGACACCATTTTGGAAAGTAGACCCCCTAAGGAACTCATCTTGATGTGTTGTGAGAGCTTTGAACCCCCAAGTATTTCACTACAGTTTATAACGCAGAGCCATGCAAATAAAAAATATTTTTTTTTCCACAAAAATTATATTTTAGCCCCCAGTTTTGTATTTTTCCAAGGTTAGCAGGAGAAATTGGACCCTAAATGTTGTTGTCCAATTTGTCCTGAGTACGCTGATACCCGATATGTGGGGGGGAACCACCGTTTGGGCGCATGGGAGGGCTCGGAAGGGAAGGAGCATCATTTGGAATGCAGACTTAGATGGATTGGTCTGCAGGCGTCACATTGCGTTTGCAGAGCCCCTAATGTACCTAAACAGTAGAAACCCCCCACAAGTGACCCCATATTGGAAACTAGACCCCTCAATGAACTTATCTAGATGTGTTGTGAGAACTTTGAACCCCCAAGTGTTTCACTACAGTTTATAACGCAGAGCCGTGAAAATAAAAAATCTTTTTGTTTTCCCACAAAAATTATTTTTTAGCCCCCAGTTTTGTATTTTCCCAAGGGTAACAGGAGAAATTGGTCCACAAAAGTTGTTGTCCAATTTGTCCTGAGTACGCTGATACCCCATATGTTGGGGTAAACCCCTGTTTGGGCACACAGGAGAGCTCGGAAGGGAAGGAGCACTGTTTTACTTTTTCAACGCAGAATTGGCTGGAATTGAGATCGGACGCCATGTCGTGTTTGGAGAGCCCCTGATGTGCCGAAACAGTGGAAACCCCCCAATTATAACTGAAACCCTAATCTAAACACACCCCTAACCCTAATTCCAACGGTAACCCTAACCACACCTCTAACCCTGACACACCCCTAACCCTAATCCCAACCCTATTCCCAACTGTAAATGTAATCTAAACCCTAACCCTAACTTTAGCCCCAACCCTAACTGTAGCCCCAACCCTAACCCTAACCCTAATCCTAGCCCTAACCCTAGCCCTAACCCTAACCCTAGCCCTAACCCTAGCCCTAACCCTAGCCCTAACCCTAGCCCTAACCCTAGCCCTAGCCCTAGCCCTAACCCTAGCCCTAACCCTAGCCCTAACCCTAGCCCTAAAACTAACCCTAACCCTAACCCTAACCCTAGCCCTAACCCTAGCCCTAACCCTAGCCCTAACCCTAGCCCTAACCCTAGCCCTAACCCTAGCCCTAGCCCTAACCCTAGCCCTAACCCTAGCCCTAACCCTAGCCCTAACCCTAGCCCTAGCCCTAGCCCTAACCCTAGCCCTAACCCTAGCCCTAACCCTAGCCCTAAAACTAACCCTAACCCTAACCCTAACCCTAGCCCTAACCCTAGCCCTAACCCTAGCCCTAACCCTAGCCCTAACCCTAGCCCTAATGGGAAAATGGAAATAAATACATTTTTTTTTATTTTTCCCTAACTAAGGGGGTGATGAAGGGGGGTTTGATTTACTTTTATAGCGAGTTTTTTAGCGGATTTTTATGATTGGCAGCCGTCACACACTGAAAGACCCTTTTTATTGCAAAAAATATTTTTTGCAATACCACATTTTGAGAGCTATAATTTTTCCATATTTTGGTCCACAGAGTCATGTGAGGTCTTGTTTTTTGCGGGACGAGTTGACGTTTTTATTGAAAACATTTTTGGGCACGTGACATTTTTTTATCGCTTTTTATTCCGATTTTTGTGAGGCAGAATGACCAAAAGCCAGCTATTCATGAATTTCTATTGGGGGAGGCGTTTATACCGTTCCGCGTTTGGTAAAATTGATAAATCAGTTTTATTCTTCGGGTCAGTACGATTACAGCGATACCTCATTTATATCATTTTTTTATGGTTTGGTGCTTTTATACGATAAAAACTATTTTACAGAAAAAATTATTATTTTTGCATCGCTTTATTCTCAGGACTATAACTTTTTTATTTTTTTGCTGATGATGCTGTATGGCGGCTCTTTTTTGCGGGACAATATGACGCTTTCAGCGGTACCATGGTTATTTATATCTGTCCTTTTGATCGCGTGTTATTCCACTTTTTGTTCGGCGGTATGATAATAAAGCGTTGTTTTTTGCCTCGTTTTTTTTTTTTTTTCTTACGGTGTTTACTGAAGGGGTTAACTAGTGGGCCAGTTTTATAGGTCGGGCCGTTACGGACGCGGCGATACTAAATATGTGTACTTTTATTGTTTTTTTTTTTTTATTTAGATGAAGAAATGTATTTATGGGAATAATATTTTTTTTTTTTTTTCATTATTTTGGAATATTTTTTTTTATTTTTTTTACACATTTGGAAAATTTTTTTTTTACTTTTTTACTTTGTCCCAGGGGGGGACATCACAGATCAGTGATCTGACAGTTTGCACAGCACTCTGTCAGATCACTGATCTGATAGGAGTGCAGGCTGCTTCACAGTGCCTGCTCTGAGCAGGCTCTGTGAAGCCACCTCCCTCCCTGCAGGACCCGGATCCGCGGCCATCTTGGATCCGGGGCTCGAGCAGGGAGGGAGGTGAGGAGACCCTCGCAGCAACGCGATCACATCGCGTTGCTGCGGGGGGCTCAGGGAAGCCCGCAGGGAGCCCCCTCCCTGCGCGGTGCTTCCCTGCACCGCCGGCACATCGCGATCATCTTTGATCGCGGTGTGCCAGGGGTTAATGTGCCGGGGGCGGTCCGTGACCGCTCCTGGCACATAGTGCCGGATGTCAGCTGCGATAAGCAGCTGACACCCGGCCGCGATCGGCCGCGCTCCCCCCGTGAGCGCGGCCGATCGGCTATGACGTACTATCCCGTCCAGGGTCAGATAAGCCCAGGGCACCTCGACGGGATAGTACGTCTAAGGTCACAGAGGGGTTAAGCAGCCCTGCAGTCCGAGGGTACAACAGTGTCAACCCGTACTATCCGTCGGCATCTAAATGAAAAGGGACTGTATGGTAGGAGACCCAGGAAGACCCCACTTCTTACCCCGAGATATAAAAAAGCCAGGCTGGAGTTTGCCAAAACTTACCTGAAAAAGCCTAAAACGTTTTGAATGTTCTCTGGTCAGATGAGACAAAAGTAGATCTTTTTGGGCAAAGGCATCAACATAGAGTTTACAGGAGAAAAAAAGAGGCATTCAAAGAAAAGAACACGGTCCCTACAGTCAAACATGGCGGAGGTTCCCTGATGTTTTGGGGTTGCTTTGCTGCCTAAGGCACTGGACTGCTTGACCGTGTGCATGGCATTATGAAGTCTGAAGACTACCAACAAATTTTGCAGCATAATGTAGGGCCCAGTGTGAGAAAGCTGGGTCTCCCTCAGAGGTCATGGGTCTTCCAGCAGGACAATGACCCAAAACACACTTCAAAAAGCACTGGAAAATGGTTTGAGAGAAAGCACTGGAGACTTCTAAGGTGGCCAGCAATGTGTCCAGACCTGAATCCCATAGAACACCTGTGGAGAGATCTAAAAATGGCAGTTTGGAGAAGGCACCTTCAAATATCAGGGACCTGGAGCAGTTTGCCAAAGAAGAATGGTCTAAAATTCCAGCAGAGCATTGTAAGAAACTCATTGATGGTTACCGGAAGCGGTTGGTCGCAGTTATTTTGGCTAAAGGTTGTGCAACCAAGTATTAGGCTGAGGGTGCCAATACTTTTGTCTGGCCCATTTTTGGAGTTTTGTGTGAAATGATCAGTGTTTTGCTTTTTGCTTCATTCTCTTTTGTGTTTTTTTCATTTAAGACAAATTAATGGAAGATAATAATACCAAAGAATTTGTGTTTGCAATCATTTTCAGGAAGAAACTGAGTATTATCTGACAGAATTGCAGGGGTGTCAATACTTTTGGCCACAACTGTAAGTCTTTTTCACAAGTGCTGTTGATCAGTTCTGTTCCTCCCATTCTGTAGACGTCATTTTTATTTTTCTTGCCCAGATGTAGAATCTTGCATTTCTCACTGTTAAATATCCTTATATTAGTCATTGCCCGTTCTTCAAGCTTATTTAGATCCTTCTGGATCTTGTCTCTGTCTTCTCTATTGTTAGCTGTCCCTCCTAACTTTGCATCATCTGCAAATATGATTAGTTCACCTTCAGTTCCCTAATTTAGGTAATTTATAAAAATGTTGAACAACACTGGGACCAGGACAGAGGCTTCTAGTACCCCACTTGAATCACTCTTCCTATGTGCAACCATTTATTGCCACTCCTTGAGTACGATCACTGATCCAGGTATGAATCCACCTAACCATAGCCTTGTCAATCCCAAACTTGGCTGGTCATTATAAGATATTATGCGCTCATGTATTATAATGCATGTGTCACTATATTTTATTAATAAGATGTATCTGGAATTGATTTCTTTAGTCTGTGAAATATCTCTATTGTTTTTTGTGTATCTGTGTATAATAATAATATTTTTATATAGCACTAACACATTATCATCGCTGTCCCCGATTGGGCTCACAATCTAAATTCCCCATTAGTATGTCTTTGGAATGTGGGAGGAAACCGGAGAACCCAGAGGAAACCCACGCAACCACGGAGAGAACATACAAACTCTTTGCAGATATTGTCCTTGATGAGATTTGAACCCAGGACTCCAGAGCTGCAAGGATGTAGTGCTAACCACTGAGCCACCATGCTGCCCTGTGTTAGATAGATAGATAGATAGATAGATAGATAGATAGATAGATAGATAATAGATAGATTAATATATGTGTGTGTATGAGCATAATATACATATATGCACAGATATATGTTATATATATATATTCATTGATTTTGTATATGTGTGTATAAATGAGATGATAGATAGATAGATAGATAGATAGATAGATAGATAGATAGATAGATAGATAGATAGATAGATATTGTAAAAAAAAAAAAGAACAGCACAATACCTCAGGTCTCCTCAGCAAAGCATCCAATACTTGCACCAATCCAGACAAAAAAAAATTAAAATGTGGATATATTCAGACCCACATGGCATGGCCTACTTGAAATTGGGTCTGAATAAAATCCACATTTCTTCAATTTAAAAGTCTATGGAGTGCTGCCTTCCCTTTCACTTTTTTGTTTAGATAAATAGATCTATAGATGATAGATAGATAGATGATTGATAGATAGATAGATAGATAGATAGATAGATAGATCTATAGATAGATGATAGATAGACAGATAGACAGATAGATAGATAGATAGATAGATCTATAGATAGGAGATAGATAGATAGATAGATAGATAGATAGATAGATAGATCTATAGATAGATGATAGACAGATAGATAGATAGATAGATAGATAGATAGATAGATAGATAGATAGATAGATCTATAGATAGGAGATAGATAGATAGATAGATAGATAGATAGATAGATAGATAGATAATAGATAGATAGATATGATAGATAGATAGATGATAGATAGATAGATAGATAGATAGATAGATAGATAGACAGATCTATAGATGATAGATAGATAGATAGATAGATAGATAGATAGATAGATAGATAGATCTATAGATAGGAGATAGATAGATAGATAGATAGATAGATAGATAGATAGATAGATAGTTCTTTAGATAGATGATAGATAGACAGATAGATAGATAGATAGATAGATAGATCTATAGATAGATAGATAGATAGATAGATAGATAGATAGATAGATAGATAGATATGATAGATAGATAGATGATTGATAGATAGATAGATAGATAGATAGATAGATAGATAGATAGATAGATAGATGATAGGTAGATAGATCTATAGATGATAGATAGATAGATAGATAGATAGATAGATAGATAGATAGATAGATCTATAGATGATAGATAGATAGATAGATAGAGAGATCTATAGATAGATATGGGATAGATAGATAGATAGATAGATAGATAGATAGATAGATAGATAGATAGATAATAGATAGATAGATAGATAGATAGATAGATAGATGATAGATAGATAGATAGATAGATAGATAGATAGATAGATAGATAGACAGATCTATAGATGATAGATAGATAGATAGATAGATAGATAGATCTATAGATAGGAGATAGATAGATAGATAGATAGATAGTTCTTTAGATAGATGATAGATAGACAGATAGATAGATAGATAGATAGATAGATAGATCTATAGATGATAGATAGATAGATAGAGAGATCTATAGATAGATATGGGATAGATAGATAGATAGATAGATAGATAGATAGATAGATAGATAATAGATAGATAGATAGATAGATAGATAGATAGATAGATGATAGATAGATAGATAGACAGATCTATAGATGATAGATAGATAGATAGATAGATAGATAGATAGATAGATAGATAGATATGATAGATAGATAGATAGATAGATAGATAGATAGATAGATAGATAGATAGATAGATAGATAGATAGATGATTGATAGATAGATAGATAGATAGATAGATAGATAGATAGATGATAGGTAGATAGATCTATAGATGATAGATAGATAGATAGATAGATAGATCTATAGATGATAGATAGATAGATAGATAGATAGATAGATAGATAGATAGATAGATAGATAGATCTATAGATGATAGATAGATAGATAGAGAGATCTATAGATAGATATGGGATAGATAGATAGATAGATAGATAGATAGATAGATAGATAGATAGATAATAGATAGATAGATAGATAGATAGATAGATAGATAGATAGATGATAGATAGATAGATAGACAGATCTATAGATGATAGATAGATAGATAGATAGATAGATAGATAGATAGATAGATCTATAGATAGGAGATAGATAGATAGATAGATAGTTCTTTAGATAGATGATAGATAGATAGATAGATAGATAGATAGATAGATAGATAGATAGATAGATAGATAGATAGATAGATAGATCTATAGATAGATAGATAGATAGATAGATAGATAGATAGATATGATAGATAGATAGATAGATAGATAGATAGATAGATGATTGATAGATAGATAGATAGATAGATAGATAGATAGATAGATAGATAGATAGATGATAGGTAGATAGATCTATAGATGATAGATAGATAGATAGATAGATAGATCTATAGATGATAGATAGATAGATAGATAGATAGATAGATAGATAGATAGATAGATAGATAGATCTATAGATGATAGATAAATAGATAGAGAGATCTATAGATAGATATGGGATAGATAGATAGATAATAGATAGATAGATAGATAGATCACAAAGCAACGCAAATTACCAAGCAGCAAATGACACAGCCACACAGAAAATAAGGGCCGAAATGTGTGAAATGAAATATCAATACAAGGCAGCACTACAGGAAATGGGGGAGCTGAAAAAAGACAATGATCAACTCCGAAAGGAGATTAGAGAATTAAAAGCCCATAGCCCTGGACATCTGAACCAGCAGGGGGCAACGAAAACAAGCCAGAGAGCAGACAATATGGCCACCACTGAACCCCATCAGCAGCACCGTAGCCCACCCAAGACATCACAAAGTCCTGATACTGTCCTAATAATGGACTCAAATCCTGAAACCAGAGAGATGGAAGAGAGAACAGAACCAGCCACCAGCAAAGCCAGCACCACAGACCCTCGTCAGCAGCACCGTAGCCCACCCAAGACATCACAAAGTCCTGATACTGTCCTAATAATGGACTCAAATCCTGAAACCAGAGAGATGGAAGAGAGAACAGAACCAGCCACCAGCAAAGCCAGCACCACAGACCCTCGTCAGCAGCACCGTAGCCCACCCAAGACATCACAAAGTCCTGATATTGTCCTAATAATGGACTCAAATGGGAAGTACCTAAATACACAGCGGCTATTCCCAGGAAAACAGGTCCGTACAATCCGCTGTGCAAGTATTGAACAGGTGACAGAGGTCATCAGTAGACCACGGTTTACCAACCCAAAGCACATTATTATACACACGGGTACAAACAATCGGCCAGACCAGCAGATCGCAGAACAACTGATCAACCTGGCAAAGATGGCAAACCTAAAATTCCGGGACAGTAAAATCATTCTGTCATCGCTGCTTCCAAGAAAGGACATACCCAGGCAAACCACCCAAGCCATCAATGCAGAACTGACTGAAAAGATCAAGACTGTGCCAAACGTGACCCTGGCACAACACCTCTCCATAAACAACAGTCACCTGCACGATGATAAACACCTCAACAAACAAGGGGTCAGCCTCCTGGCCAAAGAGCTGAAGGACATCGTGCTAAACAGAGACCCCGGGCCTGGATTCAACAGTGGCCATAATCACACTGAAAGACCCCCGAGAACGATAAAGCAGAAAACCCCAAGGCTACCTCCTGGAGCTGGAAACAAAGCTCTTCACCCAGTGTCAGACCATCGGAGGTGGAGACCTCCACCGAGGACACCACCAAGCCCACACAGATACATGCAGAGCAGAGATAGGGATGAGATAATAAACCTGCTCAATGCACTGCGCAGAATAATAATGTGACCGGATGGAACCAAGCACCACTATAAAACTGTCAGAAATCCAGTTTGTCCCACACAGCCATACTCATTACAAGGTATATACACACAAACCACACAGAAGAATGTCTTCACTTACAATCAGCAGCTGGAATATCCAGGGTCTCAACGCCTCAACCTTTGGATCTAAAACAAAGGACCCTGATTTTATACAAAGTATGAAAAATATAGACATTCAGATCCTCCTGGAAACATGGACCAGAGCCGAAAACGAATCCCTGGTGCCTATTGGATACAAGGAATTCTTGGTCCATGCCCAGAAAAATAAAAACATCAAACAGGGCCGGGGCTCAGGAGGAGTAGCGATCTGGTATAAAGAGGAGCTCCACCAGTACATCAAACCGGTGAAGAAAGGAGGCAGCCACATATGGATCAGAATCAGCAGCTCCATCCTCACCTGCCAGTCTGATGTCCACCTCTGTGCCACCTATATACCACCGCCAGAGTCCCCCTACTTCAATCCAGACTGCTTCGAAATCTTACAAAGAGAAGCCGCCCATTATCAGGCCCTGGGCAAAGTTCTCATCTTTGGAGACCTCAATGCAAGAACAGGGAGAGAGAGAGACTTCCTGACCACGGATGGAAACATCTACATACTTGGAGCAGAGAATGACGGCCAAGACCCTGTACACACTGAGAGAAACAGCTATGACAGTACAGTCAACAAAAGTGGCAGAAAGCTCCTGAACGTATGTAAAAGTTTAGGACTTCATATCCTTAATGGACGATGCAAGGGTGACTCCTTAGGAAGGTATACACTAAACTCCCATGTAGGGAGGAGTGTAGTTGATTACGCCATTACAGACATGAACCTGGCAGATGTCAGCGCCTTCATAGTCACCCCACAAACGCACCTGTCAGACCACAGCCAACTTCTTCTGTACATGAAATCTACAGAGAAACCATCCACTCAGAAGCCACAGCAGAGCGGCCTCTTCACCCAGCCTCCATCCTATAAATGGTCCAAAATATCGGCACTAAGATATAAAGAAGCTTCCAGAAGACCTGAAATACAGCGGATGCTCCACCACTTCTACAACCTTGAGTACATGCCAAACCCAGAGGGAGTGAACCAAGCAGCAAAGGACCTCAACAATATATTCTACGCAATGGCCAGACTGTCCGACCTTAAAAAAGTCGACTACAAGAGACCAAAAGAAACACAGGTCAATGGCTGGTTTGACAGAGAATGTAAAGCTGTACGGAAGACCCTGAGAACAGCCTCCAACAAGAAACACAGAGACCCCAACCACCTGGGTCTGAGGGAAGCCTATGACTCCATACAAAAGCAGTACAAAACCATCCTCAGGAGGAAGAAGCAGAGTTACATCTCTACGAAGCTCAATCAACTCCAAGACGCCCTCCAAGACCACTCCTTCTGGGAACTATGGAACCACATGGACACCAAAGACAAGAAAAACAACAACCATATCCAAAATGGCAACCTCTGGCTCCAATACTTCAGAGACCTCTATAAAGACATTCCAAAGGAAGGACTAAGCCAAGAACAGGAAAACATAATGGCGAAACTAAAAGCAATGGAGGAAAAAATCAAAAACTTCCAAAACCCGGTGGATACACCTATAACACTACAGGAAGTAACCGAGAGACTCTCCTCCATAAGAAGTAGAAAAGCCGGTGGCCTAGATGGAATCCTACCAGAAATGCTGAAGTACAGCCCACCAGAAATACAGGCTGCAATGGTTAAACTCTTCAATATTGTACTGAGTGCCGGCTACTTCCCTCGTACCTGGAACCAAGGCCTCATCACACCCATCCACAAGAGTGGGGACAGGTATGACCCAGCCAACTACAGAGGCATATGCGTCAGCAGCAACCTGGGAAAACTGTTCAACAGTATCCTGAACAAGAGGATCCTCACCTTCCTCACCGAGCACAACGTCCTCAACAAGAGCCAAGCAGGGTTCATGCCGAACCACCGCACCACTGACCACATCTATACTCTGCACAGCCTCATTCAGAGACACATCTACAATACAAAGAATGGGAAGATATACGCCTGCTTTGTGGACTTTAAAAAGGCCTTTGATTCAGTGTGGCACCCGGGCTTATTCCTGAAACTGCTGGAGAGTGGAATAGGAGGAAAGACCTACGATGTCATCAAAAGCTCCTACACCGAGAGCAGCTGCAGCGTGAGTGTGAGCGGCAAAAGAACGGCTTTTTTCCAGCAGAGCCGCGGAGTAAGACAAGGCTGCAGCCTAAGCCCAACGCTCTTCAACATCTACATCAACGAGCTGGCTACCGCCCTGAAATCCTCCTCAGCACCAGGACTCACCCTCCACGACGCTCAGGTGAAATTCCTGCTGTATGCAGATGACCTGCTGCTGCTGTCACCAACCGAGAAAGGCCTCCAGGACAACCTGAAAATCCTAGAGAAATTCAGCTCCACCTGGGCCCTACCGGTCAACCTAAAGAAAACCAACACCATGGTGTTCCAGAGGAGAAAGAGAAGATCAGACCAACACCCATCATTTATCCTCAACAACTGCGACCTCACAGGAACGGACAAATATACCTACCTGGGCCTAGAGATTCACCGGTCAGGGAACTTCAAACAAGCCATAGAGACCCTGAAAGACAAGGCCTGCAAAACCTTCTATGCCATCCGAAGGACACTCTACCATCTGAAGCCACCAGTGAGGGTCTGGCTAAAAATCTTCGACTCCATCATCGCCCCAATCCTCCTGTATGGCAGCGAAGTCTGGGGTCCTCACACCTACCCAGACTGGTCAAAGTGGGACTCCAGTCCAACAGAAATATTCCACCTGGAATTCTGCAAGCACCTTCTCCAGGTCCATCGGAGCACCTCCAACAGTGCTTGTCGGGCCGAGCTGGGCAGATTCCCTCTACACCTGACAGTTCTAAAGAGGGCGCTGTCATTCCGGGCTCACCTGCATAGGAGCAATCCAAGCTCCCATCACCATAAAGCCCTGATACATGAAGGTGAAACAGAAAAACCAGAACCCCCGGAACAGCCCAGCCAAACCCAACCGGAGCAGAACACCAATCACAACAACCTGACAAAAGCCGGAATTAGGAAGATGGCAGATGAAGGCCAGGAGAGGTATGTCAGTGACTGGAAGAATGATATCATCAGCTCACAGAAACTGACCATGTACCGGAGCCTACAGAGAGACTACAGACTGGCCCCATATCTGGAGAAACTCCCGGACCCCAGAGACCGCCAGATCCTGAGCCGATATAGACTCAGTGCCCACACTCTGGCAATCGAATGTGGCCGACACAGGCAGAGCTACAAGCCCAGGGAGGAAAGACTGTGCCAACACTGTGACCAGGAGGCCATAGAGGACGAAACCCACTTCCTGCTACACTGCTCCAAATACTCAGCAGTGAGGGACACTCACTTCAGGAGACTCTCACATCTCTTCCCAGACTTCATCACCATGAAGGAGGAATAGAAAACATATATCTTGCTGGGAGAAGAAGAGAGAGCGGTGGAGATAGCAGCGCGGTATGTGAGCGAATGCCATAGACTGCGAGAAAGAGAACTATGATGCCATGGACTATAGCCCCCAACCTGGATCTGCCCCATCCACCTCCCCTATGCCATGGACTATAGCCCCCACAATGGACCTGCCCCATCCACCTCCCCTATGCCATGGACTATAGCCCCCAACCTGAACCTGCCCCATCCACCTCCCCTATACCATGGACTATAGCCCCCAACCTGGATCTGCCCCATCCACCTCCCCTATGCCATGGACTATAGCCCCCAACCTGGATCTGCCCCATCCACCTCCCCCCACAGCTCCTACCCAACATCCCCTCAGTCCCTATCCCTATTGCCTCTATACACTTGCTTTGGCAAAACTGATGTGTATTTGGTCCTGCCAATAAAGCTTCTTTGAATCTTGAATCTTGATAGATAGATAGATAGATAGATAGATAGATAGATAGATAGATAGATAGATGATAGATAGATAGATAGATAGATAGATAGATCTATAGATGATAGATAGATAGATAGATAGATAGATAGATAGATAGATAGATAGATAGATAGATCTATAGATGATAGATAGATAGATAGATAGATAGATAGATAGATAGATGATAGATAGATAGATAGATAGATAGATAGATAGATCTATAGATGATAGATAGATAGATAGATAGATAGATAGATAGATAGATAGATAGATAGATAGATCTATAGATAGATGATAGATAGACAGACAGATAGATAGATAGATAGATAGATAGATAGATCTATAGATAGGAGATAGATGGATAGATAGATAGATCTATAGATAGGAGATAGATAGATAGATAGATAGATAGATAGATGATAGATAGATCTATAGATAGGAGATAGATAGATAGAAAGCAGAGACTAAAGAAATAGATTCCAGATACATGTTATTAATACAATATAGTACCATATGCATTTTGATACATTTGCACTTCATAGTATCTTATTTGCAATATTATTCTATATAAATATTATCTATATAAAAATAACATTTTATCCATGATATGAACATCGATTGGAATAAATTAGATGTTATAATATTTCATCACATAGGCAATTGTTAGCTTTCATTGTATTGATCATTTACAGCACGATGTCCTGCTACTAAATCTAATCTAATGGCCATCTCCTGGAGAGCCTGCAGGGCCGTGAATTACCTTCCTCCTGCTGATCGGGGGCTTTGCCCTCGTCTGTGCCCCTCAGGGTGACCGGGATGCCCTGGTGCAGCTCGTAGCAGCCCCCGTACCAGACCAGCAGCTCCTGTCGGGGGCCGATCTCCCTGGAGGTCTCATAGTAAATGTCGCCCTCACACTGAATCGCCACCAGGTTCTGCTCCTGCGGGAATCGGGCACAATTCACAAGCGCCATCCAGTTACCGCAGGCGCCTTTCCCGTCTATGAAGTGGCTGAGCCTGCCATCCTCAAAGATCTGCGGGACACAGGGCACAGAGTCACATCTATACATGGTGCCACCATTCACACTGCGATCATTATATTAT